>NC_081555.1:35300533-35593033 GCF_963082655.1 Stomoxys calcitrans
CGCAATCGTAAAAAGGGGTTTTATACATCGTTGGAAAGGTATGAAAATTTCCTTTACGATAAGGTATGTTGCGTAAATATGGCTATAGTGTGTCATGTGCAATTAGGACAACAAAAACAAAATTTGGGAAATTCGACTTTTTTGAAAAATTGACTTTTTTATTGCCGGTTCCATAAAATGGAATAGAATAGAGATATTTCCATGATTCTTTTTGTGTTTTGTAGAAGAAGTGTTACCAAATAAAAGTTTATTTAACATCTTTGCAATAAAATGTGACGTAATACTTGTTTTTTAGCAATGAATATAGCACTACTTGAAAATTGACTTTTTTCAGTATTTTGATCGCTACGATCTCATTTATGGCTAGGATATGGCGAGACATACCTTAAAATGTTGGGAACATTTTAAGCTTTCATTTAAGTTCAAAAAAAGCGAAAAAATCCCCGTGGAACTTTTTTTCCAGTGAGAAACTTTTGAAGTTTAGTAAAAAAATTGGCCATTTTGGTCTTAAGATAACGGTGTTGTTTGATATCGAAATTAGCCAAATTAGCACTTAAAACTTTTCTTAATACCTCGACTTTGTGAAAATGGAAAGAAATGATAATGCTTTGACGGCCAAAGTTTGCGAAAACTTAAAGGAAATGGGAGTATCTTTTTTGAAAAATTTTGCAATTTTTTGACAAAAAAAATATTTTTCATATTGAAAACGATGCCATTTTTAAACCGCCAAAGATATTCACGTGATTCCTTTTGTATTTTATGCACACATATGCTGGCATAATTTGTGTGAAGTATGAAGTTTATAGCTTTAAAATTGACGGAGTTATTTAAAAAACACTGAAAAAAACCAAGGCCAAATTTTCATATTTTAAAATTAAACAATTCATAACTCCTTAACAGTACACGATGGCATGGTACTTTATGCATAAGTTTTTTAGATCTTGTCAAGCTCTTTCTCTAGAGTCCTAAATCATGTAAATCGGTTGAGTAGATCAAAAGTTATGGCCCCCAGAAGCTTGGAGAAGTCAAAAGTGGTCAACTTTGACACCCTGTAGCTCACCCTGTATTAAAGATATGGACCAACAACAGCACTTTTCTGAAAGCCTATGTCCTCCTCTACAAATGTCTAGAACATTTTGTATGGCTAAAATCAACAGATAAAAAGTTGTAGACTTATTTCCAATTTTTTTGCCATTTGGCCCACTGTGCGGCGGTGGGCGGATAGTTTGACGTAGTCTTTTTATGTTTTTTTTTTTATTTTGATTTTTTTAAGTGGCCAAAGGCGTCCGACCATTTTGTGGCGGTGCATGCCTTTTTGATGGTCACCTTAGTATTGTCGATTTGCGTTTTTGTTTTGATATAGACATTTTGTTCCTACTTCCTGCTATTAAATAAAATTTATTTGTGCATAAGCTTACGTTTTTTCAATTATTTAGTGCGAATCAATACATTATATAGAATAAAACGATAGTAATCACCACCGGCAAGGTTTGTGTACAATACTTTAGGTGTGTATATAAATTACACTCGCACAAATATGTAGCTACTGGGCAATGAAAATTTGACCAATTAATTTTGAAGGCTGAAATGTTTTCATAAACATATGTTGCTACATGTTTCCAAATAGCTTTTGATCCTTATGGTGCCTTTTACTTTGCCAAATTTCTTGGCCTGACATAACCTCTATTTGATTTTTCTTTTATATGTATATTTTGCCTTTGTTTAACTTGGACATGGAAGAAGAATGAAGCCATCAACTCACTTGATGATAATGATGATGTAGATTTCATTGTGTGTTGTTGCTGTTTTGGTGAATTTAAGATGTGATGATGGTGGTGTTGCAATCATGCTTGGTTTTTTTTTGTGTTGTGTAGAGTTACTGCTGCTGCACTTTATACACTTTTGTTGCTATCTCGTCTGTGTGCTTCTCATGATTGTTCTTTGTTGTTGACTATTGCAAACATAATCAGAGTTGCCAAAGGGAGAGTCAATTTATTATACTCCAATTAATTTCTCTCAAATTAAGAGTTGAAGTTTTTAGTAGCAAACCTATGTTGGTTTGAAGCATTTCACACACAAAATTATGGAAATTCATAATAGAAAAAGGATAATGCTAAAAGTACAGTTTAAGGGTAAATTTGCTTAAAAATATCATTGTTTGCATACATATCTAACATTTCTGGGACTGGGGCTTAAAAATTGTGCCCAATAATTAATATGGTGGGAAGGTGTTCATTACACGAAATATCAGGGAAATGATAAGTATGTTTGTGTACTCAAAATTTTTTTGTATATTTGTATCGGGATTCGAACCAAGGCGTTTAGCGTCATAGGCGGACATGAGAACTCTGCGCCCGGCGGCCTCGGTGGTTCGAAAATCTCAATGTTAGTCCAGGGAAGACTGAAATATGTCTGTTCACGAGGACGACGATGGTGGGCAAATTTAACCCACCACGTTTCCTCAATAACACGATTTTGATATCTGACAAGGTCAAATACTTAGGTGTGATCTTGGACAGGAAACTGAATTGGAAGTGTCACCTTCAGCTGCATACTGAGAAAGTTCACAGAAATTGGGCAGTATGTAGACGGGCCGTAGGCTCAAAATGGGGCCTGAATCCGAGGATAGTCCACTGGCTCTACAGGATCATGATTAGACCAATACTTACTTACGCCTCAGTAGTTTGGTGGACTGCTATGGAGAAAAAGTGCATTATAAGGACCATACAACAGGTTCAGAGAACATGTTGTCTTGGCATAGGTGGAGCGATGAGGACCACGCCCACTAAGGCACTGGAGACTATTCTAGATATCCGACCCATTGGGCT
The DNA here is from genome assembly GCF_963082655.1 of Stomoxys calcitrans. NCBI lineage: Eukaryota > Metazoa > Arthropoda > Insecta > Diptera > Muscidae > Stomoxys > Stomoxys calcitrans. The sequence continues at coordinate 35,303,362 of NC_081555.1, forward strand.
ACAGATTAAGTGTGAGGCGGCCACTGCGGCTATGAGACTTAAGGCGATGGGAGAATGGATTGAGGATGGGGTCTTCATTGTGAACCCCGGGACTGAGATCTGTTTTACACTGCCTAACCATTACGGTCCTGCAGGTGGAGATCCGGGCGATCTTGGAATGCGTGAAGTGGTGTGATGCTAACGAGAGGACGTCGAGTGTGAACATCTTTACCGACATTAAAATTGCCATAAGGGCAATAACAACCAGGACGGTAAGGTCACAAACAGTCTTGCAGTGTAAGAATGCGATTAACATCTTCTCTGAGGATGGCAAAATCTGCATCGTTTGGCTGCCGGGCCATAACGGAGTAAGAGGAAATGAAAGAGCAGACAATTTAGCAGTTCTATTGTATCAATGTAATTGTTGGCCAATTCCTTATATAAGGTGCTATTATTTTATTAATTATTAATTTTTTTCAAAAAACTAATAATTATGACTATTTTATGTTGCAAACCCCCATCACAATCCACTAATTTATATACTTTAAACTTAAACGAAATCCGTGAAACAAAAATAAAAATGATTTGAAAATATATATGCAATAAAACCGCCAATTGACTTGAAAAATTTAGATTGTTGCTATTATTTTGAACGCAGCTGTACATAAATGTATATTCCCACAAAAAATTGTGGTAGTTACCCTGTGTATGTATATTTAGCTCTTTTTTAATGCTTTAATGAACTCCCTCTTTCCATCAAAATAACCTATTTTTCAGCTTGAGGCTTACCTAACCTCAAACTGTGCCACAATGTCCCTTTAAACCATATGTCTTCCCTTTGTCATTGGCAACACTGGCTTTTCTATTTATTTTTGACTCTTTGGTATAACATCTGCCGCATTTTATTTTTCAAACTTCAGTCACGACGATAATTGTGGTCCTCTTTTCTGCATAGATATGCGGTTTCAGAATAACAATACCAACAATAATGATGTCTCTGATAGTAATTACGATAATGATGATTGGTAACTTGGATTCTGTGATGTTGCAGTTGTTGTTGTCACTTAGTTTTTGCCTGGGTCGTCGTTAGAGATTTAGTGTGCTTGACTCTAAGTTGCTTAAAACTATTTTTAACCGCATTCATTTATTGTTGTAGTTTGCATGGCAACACAAAGTTGCCATACAAATGGCAAACAATAAAGGCTTCTAGTAAACAGATTTAGGATCACAATAACAAATAATGTGGGTAGGGTTATGTGAAGAATAGAAATTTTACTTAACATAAAGAACACGGATAAACTGAATGTAGTTGTTAGTTATTGTCATATAGATACCAACATATCTAACAGCCAAATATTGAATTTAATGAGGGAATTTTTAGAATTATTTTCTTAATATGCGGCATTAATATGTTATATACTAACTTTTTTATAGACACTCTTAATAAAGGGTGGTTAAAGTCTAAGAGCCGATGTTGATTTTAAATAAGTTTAACGCGTTGCTCCATGGTTTTTTTTCCATGCTTCAATAAAAAAGCCGAAAAAATTTTGTTCACCTTTAACGTTGGTCCTTCGAATTTATAAGCTGTGATTGAGAAAATGACCCTTAATATAATAAAACAATTGCAAAAATTCGGCAAATACAAAGCCATATTTAGCCTTTATGACAAATTAAGAAAGCCAAACAACGAATCCCTTTTTGAAATAGGAAAATGAATACATCTACCCTCTTGCAGCCCTACAAGTGATTCTATTCTGTCTGCTTCGTCTAGACATAAAAACAGCAAAAGCAAACACCAAAATTAAATGAAACACATTCTGAGCAACTCATCGAAGATAGGCCGAGACCAAAAACGATACAGTCGACGGCCATTTTTATGTTAGAGAATTAAATACATACAACGTTGTTGCTGCTGTTGTTGTTCTGTTAAGAGTTTTTTTGTTTACCTAAATTGTAAAGTGTATTCATTGTCACCTCCTTCATTGGTAGCCGTGCACACTCGCACACTTTGGATACTCTCATTGCTGGCTCTCGCTTAGGAGCTCTATTGTGAATTTCATTCTCTAAAAAGCCTAACCAAAAATTTGTATTTTTTTATAAATAAAGATAAGAACAACAAAAAGTTTTCAAGTTTTAATTGATTTATTTGCGATATATTCGGAGCCGCATGTAGGCAGCATATGTATGGGTATATACAAACATATGCACATGGATACTATAGATACTTTATATCACTCACCTACCAGACGAATATTCTCTAGATTTCAATTGTTTGCGTATTTTTGTGTGTATGAGCTTCAGAGATGAGAAAGTTAGAACCAATAACAATGTCCGAAAATTTTTGTGCCAAAGGGAACGCAATACTGCAAATGATTTGAAAGTAGCCTTATGTATTATATATAAAGTTTTTCGTTCAAGCCTAAAGGGCAGTATGCACCTTAAGCGATATTTTCGTTGCCATAAGAAATGCGTTAACATATCCTAAACGAAATTTTCATTACTGATACCGTTACCGAAAATTTCGTTTGCAGGTACGCAGCTCAAATGAACTTTTCTCTACTTAACAGGGTGACATAAAAGGCATTGCTGAATTTTTCTTGCAGTTACGAATTTAAATGTATATTTTGATAGATTCATGCATTATGAAATAAAGTTATTTGCAAATAAAAACCTTTAATTCATTTCAAGTTTTTTGCCTGTTAGGGCGAAGATCATTAAATTTCACAATTTTAGTTTGTTTCTCTTTCGAGACGAGCTCAATGATCCAACAGATGCACTAAATCATGTGCCACCATGGAAGTAGTGTAATTGTTGCAGACAAAAAATCTGTCATTACACGAACACATGTAATGGGGAAGGCACAGCTGATTGACAGGGTTGTCGAGCGTGGTTAATCGGGTATTTGTATCATATTGTAGATGGGTTTTCGTAATAAATACGATACAAATCAACGTACGGCCCTTGAAGTCATCACATATAATGTGGTTGAAAAGTCTTCTAACCAAAGACGAAACACGTCCCATAGTGGTTGGTGAGTGTTGCGATCTCTGGCTTTCCTTTTACATATGCAAAGGATATCTCCGATCATTAAGCTCGTCTCGAAAGAAAAACAAACAAAAACTGTAAAATTTTATAATCTTCGCTCTAACACATAGAAAAAAACTTGACAATGAAATGGATTTTCGGATATATGAAGAGTAAATCACACATACAGTCTAATTTTCATTTTGTTCACCACTGTCTTAGCGCAAATATCATCTTTTTATGATATCTGTTCATTTCTCTTTCGAGGCAAGTTTAATGGTTAGAGATTTTTGCATTTGAATAGGGAAAACCAGACTGCGGCGTAATAGCCAGGAAGCTCATCTTCATCCCCCATACGAAGAAGAATAGAACCTTTTGTGAATTAAACCACATTGTGAATTAACCCTATTGTAAATTAAGCCATATTGTTTAATAAGACATATTGTGAATAAAACCATTTTGTGAATTAGGCCCTATTGTGATTTTTTGATTTAATTGGGCACCCTTTCTAATGTAACTATTGCAATTCAGATAAATTGCCTTCAAACTCCCCCAAAAGGATTAAAGGGTTTTTTTGTTATCTTTTCTATACCCACCACCGAAGGATGAGGGTATATTTATTTTGTCATTCCGTTTGTAACACATATAGGGTCGGAAATATCCATTTCCGACCCTATAAAGTATATATATATTCTTGATCAGCGTAAAAATCTAAGACGCTCTAGCCATGTTTGTCTGTCCGTCTGTCTGTTGAAATAACGCTACAGTCTTGAAAAATAGAGATAATGAGCTGAAACTTTGCACAGATTTTTTTTTGTGTCCATAAGCAAGTTAAGTTCGAAGAAAGACTATATCGGACTATATCTTGATATAGCCCTCTTATAGAACGATCCGCCGATTTAGGGTCTTAGGCGCATAAAAGCCACATTTATTATCCAATTTTGCTAAAATTTGGGACAGTGAGCTGTGTTAGACCTTTCGGCATCCTTCTTCAATTTGGCCCAGATGGGTTCAGATTTGTATATAGCTGCCATATAGACCGATAGCTCGATTTAAGGTCTTGCGCCCATAAAAGGCGCATTCATTGTCCGATTTTTGCCAAAATTGAGACAGTGAGTTGTGTTAGGCCCTTCGACATTATTTTTAAGTTTGGCCCAGATCAGTCTAGATTTGGATATAGCTGTCATATAGACTGATCACTCGGTTTAAGGTTTAGGGTCCATAAAAGGCGCATTTATTGACCAATAACGGCGAAATTTGAAACAGTGAGTTAAGTTAAACCCCTTGACATATTTCTGCCATATGGCACAGATATATTGGATATAGCTGCCATATAGACTCTTGATTTAGGGTTTTGGGACAATAAAATGCGCATTTATTATCCGATGTCGCGAAATTTAGGACAGTGAGTTGTGTTAGGCCTTTCGACATCCTTCTTCAATTTGGGCCAAATCGGTCCGGGTTTAGATATAGCTGCCATATAGACCGATATCGTGATTTAAAGTCTTGGCCCCATAACAGGCGCATTTATAATCCAATTTCACTGAAATTTGACACAGTGACTTATGTAAGGCTTCTCGATATCCGTATTGTATATGGTTTAGATCGGTTTATTTTTAGATATAGCTTCTAGTACTTATTAGTATTTTGTCTAAATCGGAACATATTTCCATATAACTGCTATGGGGCATAAGGTATGTATTTTTCACCGGATTTTAACGAAAATCGGTTTACATATATACCCGAGGTGGTGGGTATCCAAAGTTCGGCTCCGCAGAACTTAACGCCTATTTACTTGTTTTTATTTCAAAGCATGAAATAAAACTTTGCAAAGGCAAATTTGTCCATGGACATTCCCTTAAGAAATAGGTGCAAACTTCTCACATATCAATGGGGCTGCCGGATTCAAGTTTTAAGCTCAAAAATAAGAGACATTCTTTTTATAGCCGATTTATAGAACGGCTTGCCGCAGTGCAACACCCCTTTGGGAAGAAGTTTTTACATGGTACCTTAAAAATCTCGCCAGCATTAGGAGGAGATAACGATCGCTGCAATTTTTTTCTGATGTTCTGTCCAGTATTTGAACCCAGGCGTTTACCCCGACTACTACCTCCAATACCTATTACACATCTAATAAAAAATAAAAACTTTTCCAACTAAAAACCCATTAAGATGTTTGAGGAAATCCCTTTTCTAAATAATAACAAAATTCTTTTAAATGTGGTTTTTAGATTTTTGTTAATGTTTGCTACCTACCATGCATAAATCTGAGACTCATTGTTGCAGTTCTGGCAGTAAATGATTTCAATTTTTCATCTCTTGCCTTGATGAGTCGTCGTCTTTTGTATGCAAATAATTCGGTTGTTGGAACTTTAGCTTCTTTTTTTTGTATAAAATGAATATAATTTTTTATTCTTATTCTTGGGTTGCGATTATTTTTTTCTTAAAGATTTTGTGTGTGCTGCAATTAAATATGTTATTTGTTGTTTATTACGGTTTGCAATATTCTTTATTGTTATTATTACTGCTAAAATATCGCTATTGTTCACAGACCTGTCCAGAGTTCAGCAAAATTTTCTGTTGGTTGAGTTCAACACTACCAACGCCAGGTTCCTCGCCATTTGTTGTCAGAAAAAATATGTAAATTTGTCTTCAATTTTATTGTTGCGAAAATTTGTACAAACATTCATTTTATTCCGGTTGTTTTTTCCCCCTTTTTTATTTTACTTTTATGGTTTGTTTACATTGGTTTTCTTTTTGTGTTAAAAAATTGTTTGTGCATCTTTGCGTAAGGAGTCTTTGTCAACAATTTTTGTTAAAATATTTTTTCAATTCACTTGTCTTTGCTTCTGAAGTCATCTCAGACCTATTTGATTGGGGCACTGACACCTGTAGATAAGTCTGTCAACCAGTGAACAATAAAATGATGCCCCATGTTTATTCACCTCACCATAGATGGCGATATTGTGCTGGTAACACCTCGAGATATTAGCTTAACATATGGTAGCCAAGACGTTATGGGTCGATTTACCACTGTGTACCACTCTGTCTTTCGAAAACAAACAAAATTTCGAACGAAATTTTCCTCAACTACTTCCTAATGATGTAGTTAAAAAAAAAATATTTTTCTTGGTGTAGGATTTTTCTGGGTGTATTTTGTAGGGCTAATAGGTTCATGTTTCGATATAGAAGGTAAAAAGTCAGAGGGTGTAAACTTAAACACCCATATGATACTAAGTTTGGCATAGCGTAGGTTAGGTTAGCTTAGGTTTAAGTGGCAGTCTGCCATCAGACTCACTTAGACGTTTTCGTCCATTGTGATACCACAGGAACAGAGGAAGGAAAATGCCTTCTAGTTCCTACCGTTGAACCATCCAGATCGCTTTAAATAGCCCAATAACTTGAGATTGTTCACAGCCGCTAAATTAGCCAGGTTCTCAAAGAAATGAGAACCTAAAGTGAAACTCCTTCTAACTGCTAGTACGGGACACACACACAGAGGGTGTTCTATAGTCTCTTCTTCCTCGATGCCCCTACAGCTTCTGCAAAAGTCGTTACTGGCAATCTTCAGTCTGTCAGCATGTTTTCCGATTAGACAGTGACCTGTCATGATGGACACAATGACTGAGACGTCTGTTCTAGCCAATGACAGCAAAGCAGAAGACCTCTTCAAGTCTAGATTAGCCCACATAGTTTTGGAATTCTCACAGCTCCCTCTTTGTGACCATCTATCATTAGCTGGCCTTTGGGCCTGGTCCTGAAAACTTAGCTTAAATGTCGCTAAAGGCATACCCATAGATTCCAGTGTCCCTGTGTAAAGTCGTTCCTAGTCTCGCAAGCTCGTCTGCTTTAAAATTCCCTGGGATAAATTTGTGGCCCGGCACCCAGAACAGGTGTATTTTGAAGTGTTCAGCCATCTCGTTGAGAGATCTGCGACAGTCGAGGGCGGTTTTTGTGTTCAGAAATATGTTCTCCAGGGATTTAATGGCTGCCTGGCTGTCTGAGAAGACATTATATCTTAGCCATTCCACCACTTCCTTAATTTCAAGGATCTCTGCTTGATACACACTGCAGTGATCGGCTAACCTCTTCGATGTGACCAGTTCTAGATCTTTAGAGTACGCCCCTAAGCCCAACTGGTCGTTTAGTTTGGAACCTTCCAAATAGAAGTCTATGTAATTTCTGTTACCAGGCATATCGTAGTTCCAATCGGTTCTATCAGGAATAGAGGTTCATTTTTATCAAAAAGCGGCTCAGATAGAATGTAATCCACACTGCCTGGAACATCGGATATTGTATCATGGTTAACACAGCGTCCGTAGCCACCACATGATCAATGAGAAATCTCTCTTAACCTCACGGCATTGGTTGCTGCAATTTGGCTAGCCACAATGTCCAGAGGCATAAAATGTAGCATTAAATTCAGTGCATCACTGTTGTGTTAGCCTCGTCTTGTGACTCCACCAGGAGTTCATCCTCACAAGATTCGTTAGAACTTGTCATGATGAGCGTGCGTACTGATCCAGGGGCAGGTGAGAAAGCTATGGAATCACTCTTCCTCAGGACACTGGGTACTTGCAGTGTGAACGATTTCTCCTTAGATTCTTCACTAACTGATGCTGTCAAAGTACTTTCTGAGTTCCATGCTTGCGTACGCATCCAGGGGCAGGTGAGAAAGCTGTGGAACCACTCTTCCTCAGGACACTGGGTACTTGCGATGTGGACGATTTCTCCTTATATGAGACTCCGTACGCATCCAGTGGCAGGTGAGAAAGCTATAGAACCACTCTTCCTCAGGACACTGGGTACTTGCGGTGTGGACGATTTCTCCTTAGATTCTTCACTAACTGCTGCTGTCAAAGTACTTTCTGAGTTCCATGCTTGCGTACGCATCCAGGGGCAGGTGAGAAAGCTGTGGAACCACTCCACCTCACGACACTGGGTACTTGCGGTGTGGACGATTTCTCCTTAGATTCATCACTAACTGCTGCTGTCGAAGTACTTTCTAAGTTCCGTGCTTCCCCGCTGGCGTGCATTTTGGGCCCAGTCCAACTTTGTGACCCACCCACACAGGGCTTGTAGGGTCCCGCTTCGATGCCATCTCCTCCCTTCCATTTCCTCCCTCCATTGTGTCAGGGGGATTTTCTGCATTCCGCCAGAGTTTAGCGATATCGTCGATAGTTCCTCAGGCAAGTGTTCAGCAACAACTGCCGAGTCGTCTCCTGATTCCCCAAACCCAACGCTTCTATAGAACTTTAGTTTTAACATGTTAAGGTCTGCGAGACAGCCGGAGTTTAGTACGAATACTGCATATCTCCAGTCACCATCAGCCTCATCCAATCTACCAATCTTCCAGTCGGTGGTTGAAAAATTGTGATTAAATTCCCTTAGTCTTCCAAGTATCGCTTCAGGATCTGAGGGAATTCTTGGTATCCAAGCATGCGCCATTGGTCGAAAAGGAATATCTTCCTTCTTAACTTAATCTAATGCTAAATCTGGCCAGATCTCACCAATCTTTTTTAGCGCACAACGATACATTTCAACTGAGCATTGATCGCCGAAGGCAATTAGTCTGTTTCGGCCTCGATGCCAGCCTGCATCGTCACAAACTGGAGGAGACCTAGGAAATTCCGCAAGGACATCGGAGTATACTGATGACAGTCCATTGACTATCCCATTCCAATTAATCCTAGGTATGCAGCCCTGTTCTTCTCCCTTGTCGACAACTGCCATTGCCAAACTATCCCTATCGACATTAGCAAAGGTTCTTGGACCCAGCTTCCGATTGTTCGCCCTAGTTCTTTTAGGCATGGGATGCCCTCCAGTTGACCGCATCCTTCGGGCTGACTGCGGTGCAGTTTCCGAATCTAGATGTGTAGTCTTTGGGGTAGCCTGTGGAGTGAATTCCCGAGCCCAATCATCAGTGAGAGTCTTACAATCATTAAGTGAGAGTCTTAGGATCATTCGCACCAAGCCTCTCAATAATCCTGAGAGTGATGCTTCTTCTTTATTGCAACCTCTTATAGAGCGTGGTGGTTTGCCGGGGAAGGCCGATGGCCTAGGCAAATTATAGGCATGCGAAGAAGAAATAGGTTCGGCCTTGTCCTTTAGGCTCGAACCAGGTGTCTTTGTCAAAAACCCCTGTTGACCAGTCGTCTGTCGGCTAGTGGAGCCTGGAGCAGCCGCTTCACCAGTCGAGGTTTCAGTAGCAGACAACATGCTAAGGCCTGATGCCACCATCGCAGCTGTTGGGTCTTTGGAGTCCATTCTAAGCCTACTCCCGGGCTCTAGATCTGCAGCTCCACTGGAAACAGACGCGGATCATCAACCGCCTAATGGGTACCTCTAACGTAGCTATCCTTGAGCGACTTAAATTTTTCTTCCAAAAATAATGACCTATTACGAGTTACAGGAAAATTCTTGCGTAGTGAAATAACAATATGTCCGCTCCACTCAACGGTTCAAACAAGAGTTCTGGGCTTAAGGTAAGTCCGAGTTATGAGCGGCAATACATAATCCTTCTTAAAACTGAATGCCTCTATATCACCTACATATGTGTGGCTATAACACGACAGAATACGAGATCCGAAAGAGAACATATGAACGTCTAGGGGTTTCACATTTTTAAAATGTCACCTTTTGGCCTTAATTTTATCTAAAATACCTGCCAAAAAATTCAATTAAAAATATTCGTATTGGACAAAAATTTGCTTTTCAAATATTGTAGTAGTTGTAGTAGTATGGTGAACAACAACATGATCGTTGTTAGTTTTTTTTTTTGCCTTTTTTTTGGCTTTTTTGTTGCTTTTGGTTGATCATAATCCAAATTAATTTATAAATAGGTTATTAAAATGCAGCAGTTTGATTTTTCTCTCTCTCTCTCTCTATCCCCCTGTTTTTCTTTTTCTTTAATTCGCCTATTGTTGCTTATTTCCAATTAAGATATGCTTTTTTTCGATGTTGTTGCTTTATTCAAACTGCCTGTAGAGTATAAAAAGGCAAAACAAAGCCATTTAGTTTCGCAATGGCCCATAAAGTTGCCTTAGTTGTCGTTCCGGCACTCTGCCGCACCAGACACTACACACCACAGACCAAGCCATACCCCATTGTCATTAAACAAATATACAATTCAATCACTTTAGCCAACCTTAAAACGAAATTTACAGTGAAGTGTGCAACTATGATTTTTTTCTGGGTTTTTGTTTTTCTCATTTTGCTTCAAAACATCCATCTTCTCCCTCTCTTTGCTACCGCCATTGTCATCATTCACTCATTTCTCAATTAGAGCCGGGGATTTTTAAGTTATGCCGAAATCGCTAAACTACAAATAGCGATGCAAAACGCCGTAACAACGACGTATGCAAATCATTTCAAGACTAGATGGAAAACGATTTGCGTTACGTACGAAATCCACACGTAAGTGAAACCTTGTTAAGCTGGAGAAAAACTAAAAGGCGAAAAAAAGAAAAAAGTAAACGTGAAAAACTATTTAGCAAAACAAAATCCATAGAGTGTATACAAAAAGGGAGAAAAAATAAAAAAAAACACCGCAAATGCAAACTTGATAGCTTTTTGTATTTGTTAGTATAAAATAGAGATACATAATTCATATTGAAAATTGATACTATACTTACTTACCCAGCTACTCGGTCCGCTTTTAAACATCATTTCGGACACAGACCTGTTATGGAATTTATTCTTAAATGCTATAAGGGGTTTACCATGAAGCTATATATCAGTCGTCAAAGTTGAAATTTGTTTGCAGAGTTGCATTTTTCAATGCAACGTTACTCAACGCTCCTCCTTTTCTTTCTCTTAACAAGAGAATGGAAAGGCAGTTTCCACACAAGTCTTATTCAATGTCAGTACCACCCTTTAGAGTTCATGGGATGGGATGCTATAGCTTATGATGCTATGGCTTATAATGTTTGGCGGAAGTGGCTACAGGATCTTTCCCGTCCCATGCCCGGGCATACACCTAAGTCGTAGTCTTATTGTGGGTTCTTAGAATTCCTTTTTTCACAATCCATAATCCCTAAACCTCTAATAATCTGTGCCCCAAATAGCTCAACTAATAATCCATCGGCCCTTGCTGCCTTATTATTCTTAAATTGGTTTTCTTCTATTTTGATAACTTTCTGTCCAATTTTTGTACACTAGGGTGGTTTTATTCAAAGTGAAAAAATCGATGTCGATTTTTTTTGCGGCACCCCGCTAAAATGTTTCATTTTGTTAGATTTAAAGATTCCCAAAATTTAAGCACAATTGGAAGATGTTAAACGCAATGAATTCGATCCGTTTTTAAAAGGAATCATAACTGGTCGAAAACGATCATGGTCCAAGTATGGTGAACCAGCTCAAACCACTTCAAAGGCTGATATCCACCAAAAGAAGGTTATGCTGTCTGTTTGGTGGGATTGGAAGGGTGTGGTATATTTTAAGCTGCTTCCAAGGAACCAAACGATTAATTCGGATGTTTACTGTCAACAATTGGACAAATTGAATACAGCCATCAAGGAGAAGCGACCAGAATTGGTCAATCGTAAAGGTGTCATATTCCACCAGGACAACGCTAGACCGCACACATCTTTGGTCACTCGCCAAAAACTGAGTGAGCTTGGCTGGGAACTTTTGATGCATCCACCATATAGCCCTGACATTGCACCATCAGACTACCGTTCATTTCGATCTTTGCAGAACTCCTTAAATGGTAAAACCTTCGGCAATGATGAGGCTATAAAATCGCACTTGGTTCAGTTTTTTGCAGATAAAGGGCAGAAGTTCTATGAGCGTGGAATACTAAATTTGCCAGGAAGATGGCAAAAGGTTATCGAACAAAATGGCAATTATATATTTGATTGAAGTTCATTCTAAGTTTTATTAAAAATGCATTTTTTTTTTTTTTAAATCCGCAATTACTTTTTGGGCAACCCAATATATGGGAGCTATATCTGAATCTAAACCTATTTTTCCCAAAATTGATAACGTTTGTTTTTGGGCTTAGAAAGTGGTATGTGCAATATTTCGTGATGATTGGATAGTAAATGCGATTTCTACCTTAATTACAACAAGTAAGAGCGTGCTAAGTTCGGTTGGGACGAATCTTATATACCCTCCACCATGGAACTGCGAGTTCTTTGCGCGGTATCTCTTTTTAGGCGAACAAAGAATAATGAATAAGAACTGTTATGCTATTGGAGCTATATCAAGTTATAGTTCGATTCGGAGCATAAATGAATTGAATGCTGAACATTGTGGAAGTCATTGTGTCATATTTCAGTCCATTCGGATAAAAATTGCGCCTTGTAGAGGCTCAAGAAGCAAAATCGGCAGATCGATTTATATGGTAGCTGTGTCAAGGTATAAATTGATTCAGACCATATTGGACACGTATGTTGAAGGCCAAGGGAGAAGCCTCTGTACAAATGCGATGAGAATTGCGCCCTCTAGAGGCTCAAGAAGTCAAGATCCCAATTCAGTTTATATGGCAGCTATATGAGGTTATGTACCGCCATACTTGGCACACTTGTTTGAAGTCACAATAAAACACCTCATGCAAAATTTCAGTCAAATCGGATAAGCATTGCGCCCTCTAGAGGCTCAAGACGTCAAGACACAATACCGGTTTATATGACAGCTATATCAGGTTATGAACCGATTTGAACCATACCTACCGCAATTGTTGGAAGTGATATCAAAACACCACGTGCAAAATTCAAGTCAAATCGGACGAGAATTGCGCCCTCTAGAGGCTCAAGAAGTCAAGACCCAATATCGGTTTATTTGGCAGCTATATCAGGTTATGAACCGTTTTGAACCATACTTACTACAATTGTTGGAAGGGATATCAAAACACCACGTGCAAAATTTCAGTCAAATCGGACGAGAATTGCGCCCTCTAGAGGCTCAAGAAGTCAAGACCCAAGATCGGTTTATATGTTAGCTACATTAAAACATAGACCGATTTAGCCCATTTACAATCCCAACCGACCCACACTTATGAAAAGTATTTGTGCTACAAATTTCAAGTGCCTAGTTTCACACCTCCAAAAGTTAGTGTGCTTTTGACAGACAGACGAACGGACGGAAATGGCTAGATCGACTTAAAATGTCACGACGGTCAAGAATATATGTACTTTATGAGGGTCTTAGATGTATATTTCGAGGTGTTACAAACGGAATGACGAAATTAGTATACCCCCCATCCTATGGTGGAGGGTATAAAAAAGTGTGTGTCTCAGGCGCAAGAGTCTTCATTGAGTTTTTGGAATCAGGGTATCATACAGGCTTCTGGAAGTGTGTGTCGTTTTCAGGCAAAGGTCTTCACTATCCTGAAGCCACTGGAGACGCGATACACGTGCACAGTCATCCAGAGCTGGCGATAGCGTCGGGCAACGTAAACTCGGGACTTGGTGCTTCTTCGAAGAATTGATAAGGTTGTCAGACTCTACAGGGTCTCGGGCTAATAAAGGATGGAGGGTAATGAGGCTGCCGACGATCTGGTCAGAAATGAATCGCTGACGAGCCTGGATTGTGCTACGAAATCAGTGAGACCTATAAGAATGCTGTTAGGCCTGGTATTGCAACCTCATGTCCTTGACGTATCAATGGAGAGAGGGAGAGTTAGACTTCGAGCTGAAGACAGTCGAGCTCCTTTTGTGTCACAGCCCCACAATTACAAGACACAAAACATTCTGGAGTTCTTTAAAAGCCTGAATTAGCTGTATGGTTTATACTCTCGTCGGTGACAGCTTCTCCCCATATCGCCTGGTACCCTACTTTTTTGTCTTGTGCGTTGGTTGTTCTTTAGTTTTCGCTGTCTTGCACCTTCCTGCTGTGCATCCCTGTTTCCGTTTCTCCTTCTTCTTTTTCTATTCTACCTTCTTCAAGGGCTACCACATGGACCTAAGGTCTAGGTTCGCGCCCTATAGTAACCGAATCTAAGTTCCAATCGGCGTGTCGACGTGCATGTGCACCTGAAGTAGCACCGGTTCACAACCACCTTAAAGGTTACTCCTTGGGTGCTTACCGGTGGTACTGAGTTGCCTAAGTCCCGTTCGGCGTGTCGACGTGCACCTGAAGAAGCACCGGTTCACACGCACCTTAATGGTTACTCCTTGGGTGCTTACCGGTGGTACTACGCGCCATTTGATCGTGTGTAGAATCACACCGCAAATCATTTCGGAACGAAGGCCTGCACCAAACCATTCATTGGTGACTGTTTTTGCTGAACGCTGTACCCACATGATGTTGTGTTTCAAGACTACTGAAGAGCAGGACACTGAAGATAGAATAAAACAAAAAAGTTGATATTGAGTAGCTAATTTTGAAAAACAATCACCATTCAGTGCTTGGTAGTATTTTTATCTCGAACTCATCGTCGCTACAGGGAGATATGAGAAATTACTCGCTGGACTCGATGTATATGAAAGCGTCCCGCTGTCATTTTCAAAAGGTGAACTGATCATACAAATCGTTTGCAAACTGTTTGTTTTCTCATATAAAAAAAACTAGGCGTGTATGTGTGTCTTTAACCATGTTTTTGCCAAATCAACCACTTTGCCTTCGTACGAACTTCGTACTACGACCAGAAAAATAGAACTTTATCTGAAGCAAAATGTACTCGAATACATGCCTTGTAAAACGTGCACTCGCTGATATCTGAATCAATCTTTCTTTTTCATGAAGGGCTCATTCAATCATCTCGATGTCTTGGGGTCTTGTTATCTGTTTTACTCCGTTCACAATTGTCTCATACAATGTTGTATTTTTTAACGAAGAGTTCAGTTCTTGAAATACTCTATGATTGTCAGTGTGTCCTGAAAGTAGAAAAGAATGGTCTTGCGCAGGGCTTTGTTTCACCGCATCATATCAAAAATGTCTTCCACTCTTTTGGTATCGACACATGGTTGACAATATAACACAACACAGATCTTGCATTCCTCTGCGACTTTGGATTACATTCCTAGTCACCTGCGAAGTAAATTTGTGTGCATTTACTAACTGCTGCTTACCTAGTTTATAGGGGAAAAAGTATGGATAATCATTTACTGCTACAACAAATGTAAATAGACCAACGATCATTCCATTGGGGAACAAGGGGACACCTCTCACATATTAATGAATGCTATCCAATTTAAGTTTTAAGCTCAATGATAAGGAACGTCCGGCGACGGTTGCCGTTCCGCAGGGCGATACCTCATTAGGAGAAGTTTTTATATGGTTTAATACTTCACAAGAGTCACCATCATTAGGAGGGGATAACCATCGCTGATAATGTTTTTGATGCTCTGGCAAGGATTCGAACACAGGCGTTCAGCTTCATAAGCGGTCATGCTAACCTCTGTGCCACGGTGGCCTCCTTACTGGTACAACAGCAAATGATATTTTCTATTATTCCTAAACCTTCCTATGGGTTGTATCTAAGCGACCATCTGGTACAAACCTATTAAAAAGTTAGTATATCCACTTCGCATGGTAGAGGTTATAACAATTTCGAAATGAAATACTCAGTGGTAACCCTTATACAGAGCTTAAGCTTTATTCTCAAGACAGGCTTGTTCAGAGATCTGGTCACCTTATCACCGCAAAAAAATAAAATCGATTAGTGACATTTATTCTTTGACTAAAATTAAAATGAAATTCCCTAAAAATTTTCGAATATTTCGATTATAGTTCAAAAGTTTTTTTATGAATAAATCTTCATTAATGTTAGTTTTCTTTGCTCGTCACATTGAATTGTTGCTATTTTTATTTTGCCATAAACCACACTACAATACATAGTAACCCATGCGAACTTGATGACCGACCTAGGTAACTATAGCAGCCAGATATAAGGCTGTCTACCTGGTTTTAAAGGGAAACAGTTAACAACGCCAGAGATTCAGAGTGACTGCTAAGCCCCACAATACCACCAACACAACCACCACTGCTAATGCCCTGAATCACCAATGCTGAAGTTAGCAACGTGTTGTTGCTAACATGACTATGATGGAATCTAATACTGTGTGTACAATGGTGATGACGTTTCCCTTTGCTACTACTGCCGCTGCATTCCAGTAATGACCACAATAGGAATAACTAGCCAGTTAGCTGGGTGGAGTTAGTGGTGACTTCGCCGTGTTACCATTTTTGTAACGTATTTGAATATTTTTTATAGGTACTACATATTATATATATTTTTTGTTGTTGTTAAGAGTTGGTGTCGGCAAACAAAAATCGAATGACCATGAATTTGCTTTCGCAACAAATACATGTTTTCAATACCCAGTGGGAAAAGGTAATCACTGGTATATGAGAAGGGAATCGATAGCCTCTATAACTTGTTGATTCCAGAATACGTTAATTCTTAACACGGGAGATGTCCTAGGAAAAGAATACATTATTTTTTAAAGGTTGAGGAAAGCATTATATAATGCATTCAATAGAATACATTATTAAGCGATGTATTTGGAATGGATTTTATAACTAATGTATTTATTGGGTTGCCCAAAAAGTAATTGCGGATTTTTTAAAAGAAAGTAAATGCATTTTTAATAAAACTTAGAATGAACTTTAAAGAAATATACATTTTTTTATACTTTTTTTGTAAAGCAAGCTAAAAGTAACAGCTGATAACTGACAGAAGAAAGAATGCAATTACAGAGTCACAAGCTGTGAAAAAATTTGTCAACGCCGACTATATGAAAAATCCGCAATTACTTTTTGGGCAACCCAATAATTACATTATTATTTTTTTTAATTGTATAAAATTATTTTATTGTTTTATATAACAACAAATAGTTTTTTCTGCATTTAGTAAAAGATATAATTTAGTATTAAATATAATATTAAGGATTTTAAACACCATTATGACTTTGGAAGAATTTGTTTTTTTAGGATACAAGAAATTATTCGGGAGTTAGGTGTGTATTTCCTATCGTTGCCTCCATTATACCCAAATATGGTTCGATATACAATGTATTTGGGAAAGATGTAAGGGCTCTAATACAACTCGCTGTTAAAAATGTCAGCAAAATCAATTCATTGACACGCCTTTTATTGGTCAATGAAAATTTGGAATAAAATATTATAATAAAAATAAAATTTTTAATAATTGCTTAGAAACTTCTTTCATTCTACACAACGAAAGGCAAACTGAATCATGCATGTTTTTTGAGGCGATAAGAAAACAACAACAAAAACCTGAATTCCAAAAAAAAGAAAAAAAGGTCACTCTCAAAAACATTACATTCCAACTTCATTTGATATGGTATTACACTCAGTAATCAATGTTAAAATTTCGGTAAAATGAAATTAACAGCCTTATTCTATAAGATGTCTTACAAAATGTCAATCCTTTAACGAATTATATTATGTATTCCAAATGTAATACATTCGCCATCTTCCCACTGGGTAGGCACCCTAAGGAGAGTTAATTTTGTGGGTTTCTAGGAATATAGAGAATAAGTGAGCGAGAGTAGGGATGTACATATTTCCATTGGCTTCATATTTTGAAACAACACTCTTTTTTCTATAAAAAAAATGTTTGTCAATATTTTATTTCTCCCTTAAAAACCCAAAAAACCTTATTTTTAAAATAAGGCAGAAAATGTGTTTCTAACAGCATTTGACTGGCTTCCTAGATCTCGGTTTCGTTTGGTACCACACCAAATTCATAGGTAGGATCTGTCACACAGGCATGTTTTCTAGGCTTGCAACTATGTTCTTAAGAGTATTTTCCTTTTGTAGCGCAGGAAGAAGGAAAACAAACTCCACTTTATATATTTCTGCGAAAATGAATCGCTGACTTCAGTACCTTGCACTCGACCTTAAGTGTCATCTCAGATATCCGATCCGAAATCTCCTCCATTTTCTATAGTCGCCTCCATTATACCGCGATGGTATAACCTACTTTTATTCTCTATATTGGAGTTGTCTACGGTGCCCTAGTGGGCATTCCTCCTATTCCAAGACAACATGTTTTCTGAACTTGTTGTAAGTTCCGTTTTTTCTCTATCGGCATCCACCAAACTACTCAGGCGTAAATATTGGTCTAATCATGCTCCTATAGAGCCAATGGACTATCTTCGGACCTACGGCCCGTATACATCGTGCCCAACATCTGTGAGCCTTCTCAGTACGCTCAGTACGAATGTTAGTGACACTTCCGGTTCAGTTTCCTGTCCAAGACCACTCGAAAGTATTTGATTTTGTCGGATAGCGAAAACGTTGGTGCGTCAACGTGGACCACCTTCGACTTCCTTGTGAACAGGCAGAATTCGGTCTTCTATGGTTTAACAAGTCAGACCCTTAAATCTAGCGCAGTCGTTTTTCATGTCCAAGACATTTGTGATATTTCTGCATAGCTGATTGGAATCCCTACCCCTTAGAAGTATTAGAACATTGTCTGCATAGCAAACGAATTCAATTCTTCCTCTTTCAGGATCTGTAATAAATTATTAGTGGTGGTTACCAATAGGTATGGCGATAAAATGCCCTCTGTGTGGTTCACTGTGCCATTTCCTCATTTTTCTTTATGTCATGGACCCACAATTAATTCCTTCGTTTCTTAGCATATAATTTATCCAGTCTCTAGCATCGGGTCCACCCGGTACTGGCCTGAGGATTGAATCAGTGTGTTGATCCATACATTGGTAAAAGCCTCAATGCATATCCTGGATATGTGCGTCTTAACTTCCAAGGATTCATCTATTTTATGCACAACCTTGTTCAGGCCTTTCTATTGACCTTCCCTTGACATAGGCCTTCTGTTTGTGTCTGAGTAATTAACTAGATGTCCTACTCCTATCATGGTATCCACAATACGCTCCATGGTTTTAAGTAGAAAACACGTGAGATTTATAGGTCCATAGGCCTATAGTGTCGCATAACATTTCTTGCAGTGCTCGGCTAAAAAAAACACCCTTCCGCTAGGCTTTTGTAGTAAATAAAAGTCCCAGGCACCTTGTGAATAATGTGGCAAGATGGGGCGTCAGGTAGTCCGCCTACTTCTGAAGCAACGCCGGAAATATTCCATCAGGGGCCGAAACACCGCATACGTGAACGAGTATAATCGTTCGAAATTTCTCTATTGTGAATTATGTAACTCTTTTTTGAACAGGAATTTTTGAAATTTAAGAACGAGGTTGTTAAAATATATCATTATTTATAAAAACTAATGTAAAAATGTATATGCAAGTGGTAAAACATCCATTTAATACGAGATGAAATTTCATTAGATACAGATAGGAAAGTGCACTCGATCACGTATGTGGTAATTCGGCCTCAGGTCCGGGTGGCTCAAATGGTTAAAAGCTTCTCAGGGCTTCCTTTATCACCATGAAGTCTGTTAGGATAAGCCTTCGATCAACCTCTTCGTTTCACGATTCCGCGTCTCCATGAGTCTTGTCGTATCCCGTGGAAAATGCGTTTTCATTAAAAACTTCTTAATCTCCAGTTTGTTATACAGAGAAAGCTGGGAGCATAGTAAGAAAAACCTTTCGCCTACAAACTGATAAATGCTGCGAGCAAGGGCGAATAATTTATTACTTTTTTTGTTACATAATTCACAATAGAGGAAATTCGAACGATTTTACTCGTTCACGTATGCGGTCCCTGATGGAATATTTCCGACGTCACTACTGAAAGAGGCGGACTACCTGACACCCCATCTTGCCACTCTATTTCAAAAACTACCGTTCAATAAAGGGATACACAATTCACAATAGAGATATTTCTCGTTCACGTATGCGGTTATTCGGCCCCAGGCTATTACTTGGATCTTTTACAATATAAAACGTCAATTTACCAGGTCTGGTAGCTAGGTACAGTTTTTCTCTAACTTTATTCGCAGGGAAAGCAATTAATGCTTTCTCCTATTTTACAAAAATAGCTCAACGTATCTTACAATGACCCATAGTATTCCATACAATTAAATCATTATTAACACTACTCTCCGGGGTAAACATTGCAACCACAGAGTAGAAAAGCGGTTACAGCTGGAATATAACTGATATTTACTTATAAATATTAAGGCAGTACATTGTTAGTATTCATTTTAAAACAACATTTCTGTTACCTTACACCAGTTTTTTCTTATTTCGCCATATTTAGCTCTAGCCTTCTCTTCAAATATTTGACTTTCTGGAGTGGTTAGCCATAAACTACTTTTTGCGTAGTTTGTTACCTATTTACTTATTTGTACTTGGAACATTCAAAATTGTTTATTTAACAAAACTAGAAAAAAAAACATTCGAAACAATGTTGTTAACAAAATTCTGTCTAGTATTGTGCAGAAGAGAGAAGGGGTTTGAGAGGCGAGTTATAGAAAAATTCTACACATCATCATCTTGAGAAGAGAGAGAAAATCGGCAAATAGATTACGAATCTGCCGGCATTATTTTCTCTCTTTTTTACAGCTAGCTGTTCGTGCACAATTACGAAACAGTATCTCTAGAGTTTAAATAAGTGGGTTGGTTGGCTAACTAAATGGTGAGGAGAGACAATACACCTCTGGTTGACTGCAATGTGTGTTATAGCGAACATGTGAAATAAAACTAAAAATAAACAGAGAATACAGATAAGATAGCTCTAGGCGCTATTAACAACAACAACAACAAACTATTGCTCTGCAACAATGTATTGCAGTGCAAAATTTAGATGCACTGCAATGAGGTGCATCCTAAACAACAAAACATACATACACACACACACACAAGACAAAAAGTGCAAAGTGGAATTTCACATCGTAATACGACTTCTTCCACTTAATGAATGAAGCTAGATAGACAAGCCGCTGCTTAGCATCAGCCGCAGCAGCGAATGCCACCAGCTGTTAGTGAGACAAGTTAGAAAAGATACTTAGATGATGAGAAACAGGGTTGCCAGTGTTCTTTAAAAAGAAACGGAAACACGTGTTTTCAATAGATGAGAGGAAGTTTATGAACGTAATTAAATAAATAAAATTTTGTGACTAATGAAATCAAACATTTTTTTTTATTCTTAAAATGTATTATGTTATCTGATTTTTAATAAATGTCTTTTCCTTCTCTTTTTTCAGGTAAGTTGAAGACATGTGATTGCTTATACCATTTTGTAAGTTAAAATGTGATTTTTGAAGATTTTTGGTCGTCGTTTCAAGGGTCATATAACTTGAGTTTATTGCAAATTTTTCTAAAACCAACTACAAGTTAAAAATTTTTTCGAATACTTTTAATTTTGCGTAACTCAAGCTGAGGTGAATGGCTGTTAAAATCCGCATAAAGAGAACAATTTTCACTTAATGGGGGGTTTTAAAGTGCTCTGGTTTCTCTCAAAATCCCTTATACATACTGAAACTAGCTTTTAACGACATGGGAGTAAGAGCCGAAACAACTGTGGACATTTGAGGCTTTTGATGAAAACGCATTTCCCACAGGATATGACGGGACTCAGGGAGTGTCTGGAATCTTGGAATTATGAGATTGATCGAAGGTTTATCATAATGGAATTTATGGTCAAGGAAGCCTTGAGGAACTTCAAACCATTTAAGTCACCCAGACCTGATGGAATACTTCCGGCGTTACTACAAAAGGAGGCGGACTATCTGACGCCTCATCTGGCCTGTATTATCACAGCGTGCCTAGGACTTGTATTTACTCCGAAAGCATGGCCGGAGGCAAGGGTGGTGTTTATACCCAAGCCCGATAAGGAGTAGGACATCCAGCGAATTGCTCAAATACAAAGAGGATCGATGTCCTACTCCTTATCAAAACCCATGATAAGGAGTAGGACATCCAGCGAACTGCTCAAATACAAACAGCATGTCTATCAGGGGAAGGTCGGTGGAGACTGCCCTGCACGAGGTTTTTCATAAAATAGAAGAATCCTTGAATGCCAAAACTTATACACTGGTGGTAGCATTGTCATCGAGGGGCTTTTAACAATGTGCGGATCGTCACATTGATCCAATTCTTAGACCAGTACCGGAAGGGCCTGTTCCTTAGAGACTGGATAAACCATATGCTTAGGAACTGGTAGATCAATTGTGGGTCCCATAAGGATAAGGAAGAAAAATAGCACAGCGCACGCCACAGGGGGCATTTTATCGTCACTCCTATGGGCGACCACAATAAATCACCTATTACGGAACCTTAGAAAGGGGGTATTGGATGTTTTACTACCTCTCTCCGCTATGCAGATAGGCCGAAAGAGTCTTTGATTTGGCATACGACTGGACAAGACCTAGGGGAAATCTGCCTGCACAGAAAAAATTTGGCTGAAAATTTAAGATATTTCCTTGCATGAAGGATTTTAGCAACGATTACGAGCCAAAGAATCAACGAGTAGCATGTCTTACGGACATGCTACATGCATTTTCTTACGGATGCTATCTGCTACATTCTTACAGATGCTTTCTGCTACATTCTTAGGGACATGTTGCTATCTGCTACATAGCGTTTCGAATTTCGATCGCTCATTGGTTGTCATTTTACTTTAACTTTAGGCCATTGTTTAATGCTCTCTATTCAAAGAATAGTAAAGCAAAAAAACATTTAAAAGTCAGCAAAAGTGTGTTTTTGTTAGAAAATTTTACTGGTTTCCTGTATCGTGATTTCATTTTTGACCAAGAAAAATCATCAGCGGGAGATATCAAATGGTGCTTTACAACAACTTTACTTAAAACAAAATCAACAGGTAACGACACTCCCATTTGTCTAAAACCTGAATGGAAAAGAAGAGGATGCCTGAGACGACATTCGAGGTCGAGGACGAGGCACTGCTGCTAAATTGGCAAAATTTTCTATAGAATAAAATTTTGACAAAATTTTCTATAAAATAAAATTTTGACAAAATTTTCTATAGAATAAAATTTTGAAAAAATGATCTATAGAAATTAAATTTTGAAAAAATTTCTATAGAAATAAAATTTTGACAAAATTTTCGTTAAAATAAAAATTTGACAAAATTTTCGTTAGAAATAAAATTTTGACAAAATTTTCTATAGAAATAAAATTTTGACAAAATTTTCTATAGAAATAAAATTTTGACAAAATTTTCTTCAGAAATAAAATTTTGACAAAATTTTCTATAGAAATGAAATTTTGACAAAATTTTCTATAGAAATAAAATTTTGACAAAATTTTCTATAGAAATAAAATTTTGACAAAATTTTCTATAGAAATAAAATTTTGACAAAATTTTCTATAGAAATAAAATTTTGACAAAATTTTCTATAGAAATAAAATTTTGACAAAATTTTCTATAGAAATAAAATTTTGACAAAATTTTCTATAGAAATAAAATTTTGACAAAATTTTCTATAGAAATAAAATTTTGACAAGATTTTCTATGGAAATAAAATTTTGACAAAATTTTCTATAGAAATAAAATTTTGACTACATTTTTTATAGAAATAAAATTTAGACTACATTTTCTATAGAAATAAAATTTTGAGAAAATTTTCTATAGAAATTAAATTTTGAAAAAATTTTCTATAGAAATAAAATTTTGACAAAATTTTCTATAGAAATAAAATTTTGACAAAATTTTCTATAGAAATAAAATCTTGACAAAATTTTCTTCAGAAATAAAATTTTGACAAAATTTTCTATAGAAATAAAATTTTGACAAAATTTTCTATAGAAATAAAATTTTGACAAAATTTTCTATAGAAATAAAATTTTGACAAAATTTTCTATAGAAATAAAATTTTGACAAAATTTTCTATAGAAATAAAATTTTGACAAAATTTTCTATAGAAATAAAATTTTGACAAAATTTTCTATAGAAATAAAATTTTGACAAAATTTTCTATAGAAATAAAATTTTGACAAAATATTCTATAGAAATAAAATTTTGACAAAATTTTCTATAGAAATAAAATTTTGACAAAATTTTGATAAAATTTTGACAAAATTTTCTATAGAAATAAAATTTTGACAAAATTTTCTATAGAAATAAAATTTTGACAAAATTTTCTATAGAAATAAAATTTTGACAAAATTTGCTATAGAAATAAAATTTTGACAAAATTTTCTATAGAAATAAAATTTTGACAAAATTTTCTATAGAAATAAAATTTTGACAAAATTTTGCAAAAATTTAATTTTTTTATAGAAAAGATATTTATTTGTAACTATTTGAAAATAGAAGCATCTTGACATTTTATTTTATTTGTACAATTTTCTAAAGTCATTTCCGATTTCAATTTTTCTTCTCTAACACTTGTATTGTTGTCTATAAAATGTGTACTTGTTTGCACATAACAGTTTGTAAAAAGACTATAACTACAAATGCCTTTGTTTGTGGCTGTTGCAGCAGCCGCCGTCGTACTAACAAAAAATAGGGTTAATTTTTCTTTGTTCAGAGATTCTTTGTACAAAATACTTGTTGTTCATTCATTAAATTAATAGTTTTTGCTGTAATGATTTGTTGTGTTTAACTTTTAATTAATAATTAGTATTTTCAAAATGACTGCTGTTGTCGTCGTCTTTAATGATGTTTTGTTGTTGTTTTTTTCATTGTGACTATTGCTTTTGTAATTGATCAAATCAAATTGTATACAAGGCAGAATATAGGAATAAATTGCAAATGCTAAACTCGTGTGACGTTGTGTTGATGCTGTTCTAAGGCCCACATCACGATTTATAGACGTTTGGTCAATTAGACAGGTATTTGTGTTTTGTTTTCTACTTGCTGGGGCAGGCTTTCTTCAAATTTCTTTTAACCTGTAAACAGACACACACACACACATTTACGGATATACATGTTGTTGGCGCCATCATCATCATGAACCTAAGCAATTTGTTCTCTTTACATCAACTTTTAACAGCTTGTTTGAGAGGGGAAGGCTGATGAGAAGAGGTGACCAAGACCATATTGATCATCTTTGTATGTTCTATTGTAAATTGATTACAGTGATGAAAGCCTTGTGAACACTTACTTGCCTCCCAATCTCTCGTTCTCGTTTTCGTTTTCGCTCTCACACTCTCATTCTTATTTTGTCTTCCCCCATTGGTAATTTCAAAAAGTTGGGCGTCAAATGAAAGCAGCAACAACAACAACAACAACAAAAACGAGTAGGCAAAGAACAATGACAACGGTGATGATGTTTGCCTTGTGGTTGCTTGATTAAGTTGACATTTTGCATAGACATTAAAGTTGTGGTCAATTAAAGAGCAACATTTGGCAAATGCCAAGTGCTCTCTTGGATTCTGAAGTGCTAGTGTGTTCTTGTTGAATAATTCAGTTGTGCTATTTGTTTGAGCATTAATTACATTGAGGACAATTATGTGTGTATCTTTTATGTCAATCTTATTGCGCTGATGTTGCGCCCTCCCACCATCTCCCGCCTCTCTACCTCCCACCATCAATAGGTTTGTTGGTTCATTTGCTATGCTGTTAATAGAGAGACAAAGCAGCATTGAAAATTACGCTTTTCCCCAAACATTTGTTTAACTTTGATTGAAGCAATCATTCATCTTTTATTAAAGTTCATTTGTGTGATTTTTCATTGATAACGAGTTGATGATTGTGTTGTAGTTGTTGCTGCAATGTGAGAGATGCTGTTGAGCAGAGTTTGGTTGGGGTTACAGAGTACGTGTATGTGCCTGGAATATCTCAAATCAATAAAAATATATAATGAACATGAATGTTATATAAGTATTACATACATACTAGTATAAGATTTTGTATGAGCATATAGGTTTCAGAGTGTTGATATATCAATAGGCCGTTTTACATGTATTGATAATAACCGCTGCATTTACCTTTTATAAGGCCCGGGGATTGTGCAACCTTGATTGATACATTTTCGGCTGGATTATAGGTAAGGTTAGGCAATAGTGGTAGAATGCAATCAGATATAGGAACTAATGGTGATTTCGATTCAAAAAAAAATCGTACACTAATGTTACACTTTACGGGACAACATTTTGCAATTATCGTCCCAGCCCTCTCATAGTCTTAAACTTTTTACATTTTTCGTCTATATGTTGTCATTTCGACCAAATAATATCGAAAAAATCAAATCTATTTGGTTGCCCAAAAAGCAATTGCGGATTTTTTAAAAGAAAGTAAATGCATTTTTAACGAAACTTAGAATGAACTTTAATCAAATATACTTTTTTACACTTTTTTTCTAAAGCAAGCTAAAAGTAACAACTGATAACTGACAGAAGAAAGAATGCAATTACAGAGTCACAAGCTGTGAAAAAATTTGTCAACGCCGACTATATGAAAAATCCGCAATTACTTTTTGGGCAACCCAATACTTCTTCGGATAAAGGACTTGCTAGCAATACATCTAATAAGCCGTTAGCTTACTCACTTTTTCCATTTTTATTTAGTATTTCTTTTGTAATGTTTTGCCGCTTCTTTTCCAAACATTCAACAAGTTTTGTCTTCTTCTTCTTTTGTTCAAACAAAATTTGCTTGAATGGTGGCTACGCAGAATTAACCTAAATATTGGCGTTCGGAATAACCCAAATATTTAGCGAACGCCGTTATTTTGGTGAAGTTGCTATGAAATGGTAGCAGTTGATTTAAAACCCCGTTTACACTACTCATTAAATCCGGATTTAATGGCTTGATCATCTGTTTTTCCTTTATAAAATCAGCTGACGATAGCCTTAAATCCGGATTTAATGAGCAGTGACTTGGTAGACTTGGCACGGCGCAAGAAATGCAACATTTTTTGAAATGCTAACATCTTAATTAAAAATGATTTAATGGCTTGATTATTTGTTTTCCCTTTGTAAAATCAGCTGACGAGAGCTTTAAATCCGGATTTAATGAGCAGTGTAAACGGTGTTTAAGTGCGTCATTCTACACCGTAGACTTGGCACGGTGGAGGGGATGCAAAATTTGTTTCCACTCTCCACATTATACCAGCCATAAAACTGCACATGATTGTGCATTTTTAATTTAAAATTTTCTAATACTTTGGCCTCATACTGTAGTTGTTTTCGTCGTGTTGTATAACAGTGTGTAATTGCTGCTGCGCTGCTGGCCGATGTATCTGCTGTCATCGTAGGCACTGACAATACCGTTGTTAATGAAGCCAACTGTTTGTGTGTGTGTGTGTGGTTGTATTGCCACAAATTGCCGAGTTCCGAATCAATAGTATAAAATTAGAATATTTTGTTGGTGTTGTTTTTTATTTTTGCAGTTTTTGATTGCATGTATGAACGAACGAATAAATATACACACATACCTACCAACACATGTGTAGAGTTGCTTTGAGCAAAATTCTTTGTTCAATAAATGGTCGCAGAAAAAAATGCTTAAGTCAATCTAAAACATTGCTTTAAGTTATTGTTTTTTGCAAGCAACATTTTTTTGGCGGTTATTCTATTTTTATATTCAATTGGTTTTATTTATACCGAAATGTTTTGTTTTATTTAAAATTTTTGCAAATATTTTATACTTTATCATTATTTTTTAAACGTTACCACAATTTTAATGGAATTTATTATTTTTTTTTTATTTTTAATTTTTTTTACTTTTATTTAGTTCATGTTTTTGCTGTTTCAGCAAACATAGTCCTGCAGTATTGGCAGCAGTCGTTTTCAGCAAACAACAGACTTTTAAGCAGTAAGCCTGCTGCTCTGAAATTGCAGAACTACTGCTGTAATAGCTGAACTACTGCTACAATAACAGCAAAACTAACTACTTATATTCAGCAGAAAGTGTTTGCTATTTCAGCAAACGTTTTCCTATGAGCGAGAACCATTTTAAGAGCGTAGAATGGAGAAAAATTAGGGATTTTGCGAGTAGCATGGGATTCCTGACTTAGAATTGCTTTTCGAGGTTACTTTCTATTATATAGAGCGCACACCAAGCCGATCACTGGCTTAGGTGTATGTTCATAGTAAAATGGGGCGGACTAATATCCGCACCCTCTTTTCAAACTAACCTATACAATCTATTTGTGAATTTTTCGTTGTTTTTCTTTGTATATATTTACATTTTTTCCATTTTTTTCCAATTTTTTACCCTCCACCATAGCATGGTGGATCGTCTAAGATCCCATAAAGTATATATATTCTTGATGGTCATGACATTTTCAGTCGATCTAGCCATGTCCGTCTGTCCGTCCGTCGTTCTGTTGAAAGCACGCTAACTTTCGAAGGCGTAAAGCTAGGCTCTTGAAATTTTGCACAAATACTTCTTATTAGTGTAGGTCGGTTGGGATTGTAAATGGGCCAAATCGGTCCATGTTTCGATTATAGCTGTCATTTAAACCGATCTTCGGTCTTGACTTCTTGGGCCTCTAGAGGGCGCAATTCTCATCCGATTTGACTGAAATTTTGCAAGGGATGTTTTGGTATCACTTCCAATAACTGTGCTAAATATGGTTTACATCGGTTCATAACCTGATATAGCTGCCATATAAACCGATCGTGGATCTTGACTTCTTAAGCCGCAAGAGGTCACAATTCTCACCCGATTTGGCTGAAATTTAGCATGAGGTGTTTTGTTATCAGTTCCAACAACTGTGCTAAGTATGGTTTACATCGGTTCATAACCTGATGAAGCTGCCATATAAACCGATCGTGGATTTTGACTGCTTGAGCCGCTAGAGGTCGTAATTCTCACCCGATTTGGTTGAAATTTTGCAGGTGTTGTTTTGTTAAGACTTCCATCAACTGTGCTTAGTATGGCGCAAATCGGTACATAACCTGATATAGCTGTCATATAAATCGATCAGGGATCTTGACTTCTTGGCCGCTAGAGGGCGCAATTCTCACCCGATTTGGCTGAAATTTTTTACAAAGGCTTCCCATAACCTTCAACATACGTGTATGGGAGCTGAATCAAGTTATAGATCAATTCAGATCATATTCGATCTGAATTGATCTATAACTTGATTCAGCTCCCATATACACCGATCTCCCGATTTTGCTTCTTAAGCCCCTACAGGGAACAATTCTTATGCGAATGGACTGAAATATTACACAATAACTTGTACAATGCTCAGCATTTAATTCATTTATGGTCCGAATCGGACTATAACTTATTTTAAGTATTTTTGGATTTTTTTTATTTTTTTATTTTTTTTTTTTCATTTTTCTATTTTTTTTTTTAATATTTCTATTTTTTTTAATTTTTCTATTTTTTTTAATTTTTCTATTTTTTTTTTAATTTTTCTATTTTTTTTAATTTTTTTTTAATTTTTCTATTTTTTTAATTTTTTTTATTTTTTTTTTTAATTTTTTTTTAATTTTTTTTTTAAATTTTGTTTTAGTTTTTTTTTTAAATTTTGTTTTAGTTTTTTTTTTTTTAAATTTTGTTTTAGTTTTTTTTTAATTTTTCTATTTTTTTATTTCTTTTTTTATATTTTTTAGTTTTTTATTTTTAATTTCTTATTTTATTTTACTTTTTTTTTATTTTTTTTATTTATTTTTTATTTTTTTTATTTTATTTTAATTTTTTAGGTTTTCTATTTTTCTTAATTTTTTGAAATTTTATTTGTTTTATATATATGAACAAATTTAAAAATGTTTGTTTAAATTTGTATAAACGTTTTTATTATTATTATTTCTATTATTTTTTTATTTTATTAGTTTTTGTTATATTATTTTATTTTTTTATTATCTTATTTTATTATTTTATTTTATTATTTTATTTTATTATATTATTTTATTATTTTATTTTATTATTTTTTTATTATTATTTTGTATTTAATATTTTTTTATTATTTTGTATTTATTATTTTGTTTTCATTATTTTGTAGTATATTTCACTACTATTTCAAATTTATTTATTTTTTTTTATATTTAAATTTTTTGTATTTTTTATTGTTTTTAATATCGTTTTTATAATTTTTTAATATTTCTTTACAATTTTTAAATACTTTTTATATTTTTATATTTATTTTATATTTTTTTATTTTTTTTTTAATTTTTTTTAAGACCAAAAAAATAAATTGCAAACAGACAAATATTTTTTTTTTTCTCAATTTTTATATTTACTTCCTTAGTTTTTTATATATATCTTTTCTTGTTTTTGTGCTATTTTTTCATTCTTTCTCTTTTTGGGGGGATTTTATACATTGTTAACACAAAACGAAAGGTATTAAGAAACATTATTTCCTAGTACACCTGTTTAAATTTGAGTACACCTGTTTAAAATATGCAATTTCCCTCCCCATTGTGTTATTACCGTACTTGTTAATTTGTTGAGTCTTGACGTAGTCGTGTGGATGGGACAAAGATCGTGTTCTATTGTTAATCAATTCGATCTGATTTTTTTCCCGAATATACACAAAGTGCTTTGTTTGGAAATGTTTTCCCTTTTTTTTGTATTTAGTTTGTATGTGTCTTATATTTGTTTTGTAGTTTGCTAGTGTATGTTCAATTGTTTATAAAGGTTTTTGTGTTGTTTCATTTTTAATGTTTTTTCGTTCTCCCCTTTTGTTATTATTTTGTTCTTATGGCTTAAGCTTGTTAAACAATTATTGTTTGCTTTCGTTGGGTTGCTTGCTTGCTTTGTTTTCTATTTTATTTTTAGCAATAATTCTAAATAAAAGTTTGTATGTGTGTTTTTGTTTTTGTTTTTGTACTTCTCGGGAATTTACACAAAATGAAATCATAGAAATCATGCGCCATCTCTCCACTTGCTGTGTTTGCATGTGTGTGTGTGTGTGTGTTCACTAAGCTTGAGTTAATGCCACTCTGCAATGCAATCTAGCATAGATTGCGGAAAAAAATGGAAAACAATAGTCATGAAATAATTGACACACAATCTTAATGAATTGTGTTTGACGTATGCTACGTAAATAGTAATTCTTCATGACTATTTGCAGAAATGCACTTTCCTATGACGCGGTTGTGGTTTTACAATTGCGACAAAGTGGGAAAACTTTGTTGAGATGTTGGGGTTTTCTCTGGATAAAAGTAAAACAGGTGGAAACACCTCTTCTAATTCGAATACGGAATATTTTATATTTAGCCGTTTACAAGGTTTTATCTAAAACCGAAATTTTTATACCAGGACGGTAAGGTCACAAACAGTCTTGTAGTGTACGAAGGAGATTATCGCCTTCTCTGAGGATGGCACAATCCGCATCGTTTGGGTGCCGGGCCATATAGAAGTTAGGGGAAATGGAAGGGCAGACGATTTGACGGTGAAGGCCAGAGGACTGCCGTCAATAAACATGGTTAACCCGAAGTCTTTCGGGTCGACGCAGTCCGAGTTAAGGGAGTGGGTGACGAATGAGTATGCAACATTGTGAAACAGCGAAAAGGTCAGTATGACGGCGAAAATCTTATGGGTGGGAACCAAATCGTGAGAAGACGAGGCTATTACGGAAAGGAAGTAAGAAGGAGGTCAGTATAGTAATTGGTATCATAACGGGACACACAGGACTACGAGCTCACTTATGTAAAATTGGTGCGGCAAGTGATAGCATGTGTAGGACATGCGGTAAGATGATGAGACGTTGGAGCATTTCCTTTGTCATTGCAACATAACAAAACAACTTTCTAAAGAAATTTTTAAAAATATTGCTTCTAGAGAATATTTGGTCTACATTTTCTTCCCTTTTTGCTCCTTTCTCATTTGGTATCAAAAACGTTTTAAAGAATTCCAAATTTGTTTAAAAATTTTCTTTTTGTGGAATTATGTCTCTACTTTTTTGTATGCTATACTATAAATTTTACATATATTTGCACTAAACTAATAACTCATATATTAGTTGCGGTTTTAAATTCAATCTCGTGTTGATTTACTCATTGCCCATTTTTAATAATATTTAAGACATTTATCTTTTGCATTATTTGTTCTATTTAAATGATAAAATCAGTTTCTATGAATGACTCGTAGATGACTTGCTGCCTGAATGCCGTTTAATTTTATAAATATTGCGTTATACGCGTTTTATAAATTACTTGTTTAAATCTAGTCAAACAATGACTAATGTTTGCAGGCTTTTGTTTTTAATGATTTTTCTTTTTTTTGTAAAAAAAAGATTTGTTGCACAATTATTTTTAGTTATATTTTTTGTTATGAAAAATTTTTTTTTTTTAATTTTAAAAATTTACAATTATTTTATTTGTTTCAAAAATTTTAGTTTAATTTTTGAAGAAACAATTTCTTCAAAAATTGAAATTTGAAAAAAAATATTTTTCAAATATTTTTTTTTCAAAATGTTTAAAAATTTAATTTTTGTTTCAGCAATTTTAAAAATTAAATTCTATAAAAAAAATTTAAACATTTAAATTTTTTTCCAAAAATTTTAAAAATATTTTTTTTTTAGATTTTTTATTATTTAGTCTTTTAAGTTTTAAAATTTTTTTCTAAATATTTTTATAATTTTTTATAATTTTCTGTTTAATTTTTAAGATTTTTTATATTAAATTAAATTCTTTAAAAAATTTTAAACATTTAGCATTTTTTTTCCAAAAATTTTAAAAATATTTTTTCCAAAAATTTTAAATATATTTTTTTCTAGTCTTTATTACTTAGTCTTTTAATTTTTGAAATTTTTTCAAAATTTTTTATATAATTTTTTAATATTTTTTTAATTTTTATACCCTCCACCATAGGATGGGGGGTATACTAATTTCGTCATTCTGATTCGTGAAATTTTATGTCGATCTAGCCATGTCCGTCCGTCTGTCTGTCGAAAGCACGCTAACTTCCGAAGGTGTAAAGCTAGCCGCTTGAAATTTTGCACAAATACTTCTTATTAGTGTAGGTCGGTTGGTATTGTAAATGGGCCATATCGGTCCATGTTTTGATATAGCTGCCATATAAACCGATCTTGGGTCTTGACTTCTTGAGCCTTTAGAGTGCGCAATTCTTATCCGATTGGAATGAAATTTTGCACGACGTGTTTTGTTATGATATCCAACAACTGTGCCAAGTATGGTTCAAATCGGTTCATAACCTGATATAGCTGCCATATAAATCGATCTGGAGTCTTGACTTCTTGAGCCTCTAGAGTGCGTAATTCTTATCGGATTGGAATGAAATTGTGCACGACGTGTTTTGTTATGATATCCAACAACTGTGCCAAGTATGGGTCAAATCGGTCCATAACCGGATATAGCTGCCATATAAACAGATCTGGGGACTTGACTTCTTGAGCGTCTAGAGGGAGCAATTCCTATCCGATTTGGCTGAAATTTTGCAAGACGTTTTTTATTGTTACTTTCAACAACTATGTCAAATAAGGTACATGTCGGTTCATAACCAGATATAGCTGCCATATAAACCGATCTGGGATCTTGACTTCTTGAGCCTCTAGAGGTCGCAATTATTCTCCGATTTGCCTGAAATTTTGTACGACGGATTCCCTCATGACCATTAACATACGTGTTTATTATGGTCTGAATCGGTCTATAGCCCGATACAGCTCCCATACAAATCCATCTCTCTATTTTACTTCTTGAGGCCACAAAGGGCGCAATTCTTATTCGAATTGGCTGACATTTTACACAGGTCTCCAACATATAATTTAATTGTGGTCCAAACCGGACTATATCTTGATATCGCTCTAATAGCAGAGCAAATCTTTTCTTATTTCATTATTTGCCTAAAAAGAGATACCGGGAAAAGAATTCGACAAATGTGATCAATGGTGGAGGGTATATAAGATTCGGCCCGGCCGAACTTAGCACGCTTTAACTTGTTTTTTTTAATTTTTTTATAATTTTTGGTTTAATTTTTTTTTATAATTTTTTGTAATTTTTTATAAGTTTTTATAATTTTTTATTTTATTTCTATTTTTTAGTTTTTTTTATTATTTTTTAATTTGCTTATTTTTTTCATTATTTCTTACATTTTTATTATTTTTTAGTTTTTAATTTTTTATTATTTTTTAATTTTTTGATATATTTTTTTTTAATTTTTTGATATTTTTTTTTTTAATTTTTTAAAATTAAATTTTTTCTCAAAAATTTGACAAATTTAGATTTGTCCAAAAAATTGTAAAATTTAAACTTTTATTAACAATTTTAAACATAAAAGATTTTCAAAATATTTTTTTTTTTTTTGATTTTTATTAGATAGTATTTTAACTTTTTTAATTTTTTTAATTTTTTATAATATTTTGTTTTTTTATATATTTTTATTTAATTTTTTATAATTTTTGTTTAATTTTTTATAATTTTTTGTTTAATTTTTTATAATTTTTTGTTTAATGTTTTATAATTTATTGTTTAATTTTTTTTTATTTTATTATAATTTTTTTATTTTTTATTACTTGTGTTTTTTTTTTATTTTTTATTACTTGTGTTTTTTTATTATTTTGTATTTTTATACCCACCACCGACGGATGGGGGTATATTCATTTTGTCATTCCGTTTGAAACACATCGAAATATCCTTTTCCGACCCTATAAAGTATATATATTCCTGATCAGCGTAAAAATCTAAGACGATCTAGACATGTCCGTCCGTCTGTCTGTCCGTCTGTCTGTTGAAACCACGCTACAGTCTTCAAAAATAGAGATATTGAGCTGAAACTTTGCACATACTCTTTTTTTGTCCATAAGCAGGTTAAGTTCGAAGATGGGCTAAATCGGACTATATCTTGATATAGCCCCCATATAGACCGATCCGCCGATTTAGGGTCTTAGGCCAATAAAACCCACATTTATCATCCCATCACATTTATTATCCGATTTTGCTGAAATTTAAGACAGTGAGTTGTCTTAGGCCCTTCGATATCCTCCGTCAATTTGGCTCAGATCGGTCTAGATTTGGATATAGCTGCCATATAGACCGATCCTCCGATTTGGGGTCTTAGGCCCATAAAAGCCACATTTATTATCCGATTTTGCTGAAATTTGGGACAGTGAGTTGTGTTAGGCCCTTCGACATCTTCCGTCAATATGGCTCAGATCGGTTCAGATATGGATATAGCTGTCATATAGACCGATCCTTCAATTTAGGGTCTTAGGCCCATAAAAGCCACATTAATTATCCGATTTTGCTGAAATTTGGGACAGTGAGTTGATTTCAGCCCTTCAATGCCCTTCGTCAATTTGGCCCAGATCGGTTCCTATTTCGATATAGCTGTCATATAGACCGATCCTCCGATTTAGGGTCATACGCTACATTTATTATCCGATTTTGCTGAAATTTGGGGCAGTGAGTTGTCTAAGACCCTTCGATATCCTCCGTCAATATGGCTCAGATCGGTTCAAATTTGGATATAGCTGTCATATAGACCGATCCTCCAATTTAGGGTCTTAGGCCTATAAAAGCCACTTTTATTATCCGATTTTGCGGAAATTTGGGGCAGTGAGTTGTGTTAGGCCCTTCAACATTCTCCCTCAATTTGGCTTAGATCGGTCCAGATTTGGATATAGCTGCCATATAGACCGATCTGGGGCCATAAAAAGCGCATTTATTGTCCGATGTTGCCGCAATTTGGGACAAAGAGTTAAGTTAAGCCCCTCCACATATTTCTGCAATTTGGTCTAGATCGATCAAGATTTGCATATAGCTGCTATAGAGACCGATCTCTCGATTTAAATTCTTGGCCCCATAAAAGGCGCATTTTTAATCCGATTGCACTGAAATTTGACACACTGACTTGTGTTATGCTTTTCGACATCCGTGACGTATATAGTTCAGATCGGTTTATTTTTAGATATAACTACTAAAAAGACCAATATTTTGTTATACACAATTACACAATGACTTGTACTTATCAGCATTTGGTTCAAATTGGTTCATATTTCGATATAACTGCTATGTGACATAAGATATGCAATTTTTACCGAATTTTAATGAAAGGTGGTTTACATATATACCCGAGGTGGTGGGTATTCAAAGTTCGGCCCGGCCGAACTTAACGCCTTTTTACTTGTTTTAAGTTGTTTATTACTTTTCATTATTTCTTTAATTTTTATTATTTTTTAGTTTTTTATTTTTTTTTATTTTTTTATTTGTTTTTTAATTTTTTTTTATTTGTTTCTATTTTATTTTTTTTATTATTATTTATTTGTTATTTTTTTTTTGTTTTTTTCTTAATTTTTTTTATTTTTTTAATTTTATTTTTTTGTTTATATTTATATAAATTTTTTATTAAAGAAATTTCAACGTTAATATAAATGCTCTAAACTCTTAATATATGATATTTCATCGAAATCCTCCAAAGAAATCCAGGGCCAAGCGTCAGAGTCAAAACAATCTTTTTGGCATAAGACATTCTTGCATTGATAGTTTCTGTGGTATGCATCACACTGGTCTAAATGCGTTGATTACGGACTTCCATTATAGTCTAGCCTTCATATCTAAAATGTGGTGAACTGTTTCTCTCTACAAATATGTTTGGAACAAAACATAAAAATAAATGCAATAATTTAAAGATTTTTATATTTAACATAAAAAATTTTTTTTTGGCATCAACAACTTAAATTTTGAAAATATTCCTTTTCTCCCACATGTATATATCCAAAGTTTCATTTTTGTTTCCAAAATTATAGGTGTGAGAAAATGTTTGTCTGTATTTGTATATTTTTTCACTCGTTCTTCATTCACACCCACCCACCCAAATCAATATTTGCCACTGCATACACATACACCCATACAACCATACGAATGAACGTACATAGGTTTGTATGCATTCTAAAGAACTTATAAAAATCTGTAGAAGCACAAAATGTTCCACCACCATCCCCATTGGCCTGAAAATAGCAACCAACGCCACCGCCCTCGCAAACACCAACATCGTCATCATCAGCATCACAGCCTTATACACCCCACCATACTCATTCTCATCATTCCAGCCATCACTGCCACACTGATCCATCCATCCATCCATCTATTCAAACAAACATCCACATACGCATCCAGACACAGTGTCAGTCATTTCTAAGGCTATGTGCAATGAGGAAAAAGCCATAGCCAGCTTTTGAGGAGGTCAGTCTAATTGTGCGGCGGCACACAAACTTAAGCTCAGTCCTGGATGGAAGCCCACAACATTCGTGCGTATGCGTGATATGACATGGA
Source organism: Stomoxys calcitrans (assembly GCF_963082655.1). Taxonomy (NCBI): domain Eukaryota; kingdom Metazoa; phylum Arthropoda; class Insecta; order Diptera; family Muscidae; genus Stomoxys; species Stomoxys calcitrans. Next base: position 35,340,294 of record NC_081555.1, read on the forward strand.
GTTGGACTGGTGAAAGTTAAGGGTTGTATGTACCACCATCGTCTGATATGACTGCAAATATTTTCACTTTGACATGGATGTGTTGATGATGACGCTATTCGAAAGCGCCGAGTCGAGTCGAGTCGAGACGAGCCGAGCCGGCCGCACGCCATCAACGGTGGCGGCCCTAGATTGTATGGTGGTTAACAATGAATATGTATTAAAACCCAAATGAAATTGGAAGTTCTTCCTATGTAAACATGGCGGGAACACCCAGAAAGCTTGGTTCATTAGAAAACCAACATAAAAATAGGTTTTTTATGACACTCTACTGACTTGTTACCCTCTTTCGTCGTCTTCTGTCGTCCGTCATGTAATGGACTTTGCCAAAAAAGGGGTAGTTGTTTTACTGCAACGCCTGGCCTGGCGTAGGTATGGCGGGACTTTTTGGTTGTCTGATGTCGGCTTGAAGTTGGCATTTTATACCCGTCATTGTCATATCCCTATGGTTGTCCAAAAATAATGCTTTAAGAATCGCATTTTATAGAAAATTCTTAAAATGCGGGTATTCTGTTAATGCCTCTTATATACCAACATACCACATACATATTGTGAAAGTGGAAAAGAAAACTGAACTTGAGCTGAAGAGAGTGGTGAATGGTGGTGGTGCTGATGATGATGATAGCGCAATGGTGGTGTGAACAACTGATTGTCTTTGACATTAAATTCTTAATAGAGCAAAAAATTTCAATTTAATGAAGTTGGTGGTGGAAATGGAACAAACTTTAAGTTAAAGAAGAAGAAAAATTAAATTTTTCAACTTTAAAACTTGGGGAAAAATTATCTTAAAATCTATGACAATGTAAATACCAACATGCAAGTTTGGTATGAACCATAAATTCCTTATGGCTCCTACAGTTACATCAGTTAAATTCGTTTAAAAAAACCTTTAGTCTAGACTGTAGACTGTCAAGACAGCCATTATGAGTTAGTTTCATACTATCTGAACTCTCAGCATGTTTTCCAAGGAAACAGTGAGTGACGTGTCATCAAGGGCACAATAACAGTAGCTTCCATTTTAGCTACAGACAGCAAAGCTATAGATATTTTTAAGATAAAGTTAAGTCTTATAATTTTGGAGCGTTTTTGGTCCTGAACTTGCTAACCGTATGTCTTACGTAGCCCTTCAGGTATTATCTTGAAAAATCAGCATTTCAGATGCCTTGAAATGTTTAAGGTAGTTGCAAGATCGTCTGTTATAATTCTCTTATGTTTCTTGATCCACATATATGGTTAAGTACCCAGAAATGATACATTTTGAACTGTTCGCCTTCTTCGTTGAAAGATCTGTGGCCGGTTTTTATATTCAGAAACACGTTCAATATACATTGATTACGGTCGTGGCTGCCTGAGAGAATATTTATGCCCATCGTCGTTTAGTCTTTATGTCTTACCCACTTCGCTAATCAGAAGCATTTTCGCTTGATGGCATCGAAAATAAAAAGAAAATCTCGTTTGTGAGGTAATTAGGCATCTTAAACATCTTTGCCAAAGTGTCCCTCTGCGGCGCTCTCTTCTGACTCGGTAAAAGGGAGGTCCTTTATCACGTATTCCCTTTCCCTTATGGATAATTTTGTGGGAACCATCCAGATCACTTTAAAAAGCCCAATAACTTGCGAATGTTCACATCTGCTAAATCAGACAGGTTCTCAAAGAAATGAGAACCAAAAGGTCCTAACTAACCAGGCATATTGTAGTTCAAAGCGGATCTATTAAGTATATTGTCTTCCTATCAGGCATTGTAGGAAACTAACACGCTTCTTTAACCTCACCATAGTGGTCCCAGTACATGGCCGAAGCCATGTGTAGAAATACATTCTGTGTATCAGATGGTGTCATGCATAGTAGGCGGATTTCTGAAGTGTCGTCCACCAGACCATAACACCATATAGGGTTATAGGTCTGGGAACGGAATAGCTCACTGTTTAGGTGCCTAAGTATTACCAATTGTGCTTTTGCAGGGGTAAAGGACAAAATTCGCCTTTTTCGCCCAAATGTTTTTTAAGTTAATTTTCCTGTATTGTAAAACGCCTTTAAGCGTTCAATAAATGAAACTTTCCTATCGAGTAGGGAGGTGCTACCGTGAGTGGCAAATAACAACAATTTTTTACTTGGCGGATTTACGCGTAAACTGATACCTCAACCTACATTGTCGTATTGCCAAGAACTTGAAAAATGGTGGCTCAAAGACAGTGGTGGGGAAAAAATACACATACCAATGTGTGTGTACGTACACAAGAACTTAATAGAATAATGTGTTAGTGTGACCACCACTGCTCTAAGACTGTCTCTTAACCCTTGAGTGCCTATTTTCAAGTCGAAGTCCATTTTCTCGATGACCCATGGACTCTTTCCTCAACCAACTTTGTCGTATTGCGGAGAGTGTGCTAAAGGATGTGTCTAAGACTGTCCCTTAAGCCTTGATTGCTAATTAACCCTTAACAATTTTACCTGACCAATACTAACTTATGCTCCAGTAGTTTGGTGGACTGCGATTGAGAAAAAGTGCAACCTAAGGATAATACAACAGGTTCAGAGAACATGTTGTCGGGGCAATAAGAACCCCGCCCATTGGGTATTTTTTGGGTATTTACCCAACTTTTTTGCCAATTTATTGCCTCAAGACTAAATTTAGAGATCGGTCCAAATGGCGGCTATATATAACAACAATCCGATTTTATGTGATCATAAGATCAGGTTTACATACAAAGAATACGAAATCATAAAAAGTTTTATGAAATTGAATGAAATTGAATGAAATATTTACCCGATTTTCCGGGTAAATACCTTTTGGGTATTTACCCATCGCCCATCTCTACATAGACATACAGGTTAAGAGCGTGGCAGCCACTGAGGCTATGAATCTGGAGGAGAAGAAGCTGGTCATACCATCGCCGTATAATCGAGGAAACGATAGAAAATCTGGAAGGAGTAAAGGAGTTTTCCGATTCTATACCTGAAACTACACTTAAAGTCATGTGCGTGGCACTGCTGCGAAATAGTTTTGTATGGACGTAACTCTGGAATTGACATCTGCATGTTCATGCTACACGGATGGATCAAAGCTATGGCACAGAGTGGTCCTGGGGATCTACATTGAGAACCCAGGGACTGAGACTGCCTGATCATAATAAGGTCCTGCCGGCGGAGATCCGGACCATCACGGAATTTGTGAGGTATTATGGTTGTTAATGACATTGGGGTGGAGGCCACCGTAGCGCAGAGGTTAGCATGTCCGCCTATGACGCTGAACACCAGGGTTCGAATACTGGCGAGATCATCAGAAAAAACTTTCATCGGTGATATACCCCTCCCAAAACTGGCAGCACTGTAAAACTTCTCTCCAAAGAGGTGTCGCACTGCGGCACGCCGTTCGGATTCGGCTATAAAAAGGAGGCCTCTATCATTGAGCTTAAACTTGAATCGGACTGCACTCACTCATTGATATGTGAGAAGTTTGCCCCTGTTCCTTAGTGGAAATTTCGTAGGAAAAATTTGTATTTGCCATCAGGATTGTAACAACCAGGACGGTAAGGTCACGAACAGTCTTGGAGTGTAGGTAGAAGATTAATGCTCTTTCTGAGTATGGTACGATTCGCATTGGGCCATAGTGTACTAAGGTAGGTAAGAAATGAAAGAGCAGACGATTTGGCAATGTAGGCCAGAGGAATGCCGTCAATAACTTTGGTTAATTCTTTTGGGGCAACGTAGTCTGAGTTAGAGCCGTGGTTGACAATGGTGCATGTAGTGCTGTGGAACAGTCATCATCATCGGTATGATGCCGAAAATCATCGGTATGATGATGAAGATCCGAATCGTGAGAAGTTGAGGGTTATGCTGAAATTAATTAAGGAAGAAATCAGTATGGCTTTCGGTATCATTATGGGACACATAGGACTACGAGCTCACTTATGCAGTATAGGTGCGTCATATGTAGGGCATGTGGGGAAAATGATGAGACATTGGAGCATTTCCAATGTCATTGCCTGGCTTTCGCGGCATCAAACTTGAACCGACTTAGGGGCGTGGAAGAGGATTCTTGTTTGAGCCGTTGAGTGGAGCGGACGTGTGGAATGAAGAACAATTAGATATTGTGTTAGCATCACGTAATTCTTTATTTAAACTTTTTCGACGTTAATTTTGACAAATTAACCACATTGGTTCCTAAAAGTGAATCAACCCCCAGATATTTTCAGATCAACCACAAATTTTCATAAATCAAAATTCGTTTCTGTAAACGAAACGTTCTCGAGCGTTTACATTGTTGTTTCAGCAAATTGTTTGCAGTCCTCCCATAACAAAAATATTGCGGAAAAGTGTAAAAACCTGTTGTTAAGTTTTGGTGTGAGAAAATGTATCCGATACCTGTATAAGTCTGCTGACTATAGCTAACCTCGTTCATTGAATATCTCTAGTCGGTTCTTTTGTACTTTTTTTATGGGTTTGTAGGTTAATATTTCGAGGTGTTAAGATCGGAATAAAGAATTTATTATTACACAACAACCTATGCAAATATGCCCACGAACAATCCATTAGAGAACAGCGAGATACTTTATACATATCGATGATTGCTGCCCAATTCAGGTTTTCAGCTTAAAGATAAAAGCCGAGTCTGAAGCAGGGATGAAAAAGTCATTGCTATAGTACTTTGTTTTAGTACCTTTTCTATTTGAGGAGTACCGTATTACATCCGCGACCGATTTAGTACCTTTTTATGCACATTATCAGAGATGGTTGTCTTGTCACATCTGACCAATTCCGGCTGAAGAAAAGGTGTTTTTTATTCTACACCATAGAATGGGGATAGATACTGCTAACATTGTCATTCTGTTTGCATCACCTTAAGATTTTAGTCTAAGACCTTTTTTAAGTATGGCATCGTTATGGCACTCTAGGTATAAGTAGTGCGTCTTTCTTGTTTTTTGCTCGAAGGATTGCTCTAAGGGCTCCCATATCAATTGATCTCCCAATTTGACATCCTGATCCCTTAGAGGGATCAATTATCATTCCATTGAGTTCTGAAGCAATTGTAAAATATTAAAAATTGTTGGGCGATATTACACTTTCGGCCCAAAAAGTACCTTTTTATGACTATTTCATATATTATTTTCCATCCCTAGTCTGAAGAAGAAGTTGGCTGAAATTCTCACAAATTTCGCCAGTATTAATGAGGCTTAGAATAACCACTGTAGAAAATTTCAGATTTTCTATTTAGTATTCGAACCCAGGCATTAATGATCATAGTCTTTGGGCTATGGTAGCTACCGTCTACTCTCCCATGGTGAAGCTTTCAAGTATTATTATAATGTTTGGAGAATTTTTAATTTTTTTTTTTAATTTATAAAGCATCATTCTAGACCACATTCGCCATTATACTCCTACTGTACTACAACATTTTCTTTGAGTCATACATAGATTCATTCAATTACTCTGTGCGTGACTGACCATGTGAGCTGACTGCTATTTCGTTGATATTCAGTATTTTTCGCTTCAATCGTTTTTGTAAATATTTCATCTAAACCAGACGCAAAAATCTCGTTCTCTAAGGTCTTATGTGCCCATTGTTTGTGCGTGTTTTTCTTATTTGCCTTTGAGGTGATGTTGGTGGATTGGGTGGATGAAACTGGTTTTAAAAGTACAACGCTAGAGTTCAGCAAGCGAGACATACAATCGTTTTTTTTTGAGACTTCTGATATGTGAGGTATGGTTGGCAGGCAGTTTTTTTTGTGTAATTTGATGAAATATTGAAGTGATTTTCGAATATTGTTTTTGGAATGCGGTCTTTAATAATCTGATTACAAAAAGGAAAATTATTAAAATTGGAGATATAAGCCTAGGGCGAAGCAGGCCACGTGGTTTGCAGATGCCGAGTGTCTATAGAGATTATTTTCGGCTAAAAGTTTTATAAAACAAACCTTTTTTTTTTAGAATTTATTGGACTTTGATATGATTTTTAGTGCGATATACAGTTTCTTCGGTATGGTGGTCAACTGCAATAGACAAAAAAGTTTTATGAAAATTTTTGTTAAGATTCGATCATCTTATTTGACATAACCCCTAGTGTCGACATAATTCTCACCTTAGCTTACCCTACTTATTGAATAGTCAATAGTTAAATGAGGTTTAATAATTTGTTTTATTAATTTTTTTTTTTTTTGCCTTTCTCTTGTTGATGTGGTGGAGTGTGTTGCATAAATTAGCATGTCTGAAATCACATTATGTAAAGAATCATAGGTGAGGTTAGGTTTAATGGGTTGCCCATCATAGGTGAGTTTACTCGGAAGCTAGTTTGGTCCATTGTGATACCCAAGAAAGAAAGGGAAGAGAAAGAAGATATGAGATCTCGGACCCTATCCAGAGGTTTTACTTTACTTTAATTGGCTATGACAGAATATTTGTTCCACTAGCCGAACGTAGAATATCGATATTCTGCGCTTATTCTAAAATTTCTGATACCAAGTTTCGAGGTGTCTCCCACCACTTGATCTTTCCATCGGGCTTTTGGTCTTCCCTGTTTGCATGTACCACCGTGTTTGCCTTCAAAATACTTCTTTGCTGTAAATTCTTCATCCATTCTGATAATATGACCTAGCCAACGCAGCCGTTGTATTTTGATGCGTGTAACTATGCTATCGTCGTCATACAGCTCGTGGTTCATACGTCGCCTATATTCTCCGTTAACGCAAACTGGTCCATATATTACGAAGAATCTTTTTCTCAAATACTCCAAGCACTGTCTCATCTGCTTTCACAAGTACCCATGCTTCAGAACCATATAACAGCACGGGTAGTATCAGTGTCTTGTATAGTGTAATCTTCGTCTGTCGAGAGGTGGCCTTGTTTCTTAACTGCTTACATAGTCCAAAGTAGCATCTGTTTGCCAGTACTATTCTTCGCTTAATCTCAAAACTGGTGTCATTCGTTTCGGTTATGGCGGTGCCGAGGCAGATAAAATTACTGAGGTTATATATATATATACATATATCAGAGGTTATATATACGAATAAAAGAAACGGGAAGAATGGAGAACCAGAGTGGGGGGAAATCGAAAATCTTTTACTCTAAGTTTTGGTAAAAACACGACTCACTGATCCCGTGAAACCCATGTTTTTCACGATTACTTTTTTGAATGATACACAAATAACAATGATAAAAAACAATTTTATTAAAATTTTACCATAAGTAATGAGGTTCGAATACTGGCGAGATTATCAGAAAAAATTTTCTGTGGTGGTTTTCCCCTCCTAATGCTGGCAACATTTGTGAGGTACTATGCCATGTAAAACTTCTCTCCAAAGAGGTGTCGCACTGCGGCACGCCGTTCGGACTCGGCTATAAAAAGGAAGCCCCTTATCATTGAGCTTAAACTTGAATCGGACTGCACTCATTGATATATGAGAAGATTGCGCCTGTTCCTTAATGGAATGTTCAAGGGCAAAATCTGCAAATTTGCAATGAGGAAAGGTCCTACTGAATGAAGTCAGCAGGTCTATTTGCTCTAAAATCTATTATCTAAAAAAAGTAATCGGTAAAAAATATCGCGAAAAGCAAATTTAGTACCAGCCTTAGGATAGAACATAAACTATGTAAGAACTAATCACAATAATGCTGATTATTTGTCTATTCCATCTATTTTTCCTTAAATTGGCATAATTTCCAAAATATTTTTTGAAATATCAGCTTGCGAGTATTCGAAAAGTTTAAATAAAAACGTTAAGGAAAACTTAAAGCTAAATAAATCCCGTATTGTTTGATACATATTCTTTTAATTGTGCATTTATGTGTTTTCTGCATTAAATTGAACTTATTCTCCACCTTTACTTCTGATGGCTGTGGGTGGGTTTTAATGTGTTTGTGCTCTGTTATATGGGGGGTAATGTGTATGACGCCTTTTGTGTGTGTGTGTAACGCCACTTTGTTCATTACATGAATTGTAAGTTTATAGCAAGCTCTGTACCTAATGTAGCTTTATGTTATTTTCTCACTCCAACAGCTGACTCTCTTTTTTTTTGCCCACAATCACAAATACTTTCTCTCTCACTCTCTGCCTCACACCTTGAAACTCACATGAAAAATGATGATTACAACTTCCTTTTGTTCTTCTATTCCATGCATCCTTTGGCTTTGTCTCCTGAATGTGGGGATGTGTGTGTGTGTGTGCGAGTTTATGAATGTGGCAAGTGGAATGTTTGTTATTCGATCGGGAGCAGGAGTCTGTGTAGATTTATAAATGCGTGTGTGAGCGAATGTGAATTCCTTTAAAATACCAGTGGCTAAAGAAGGGTAACAGCAGGTAAGCGGGCATATGCAGGCCTCATTTGAAGAGAGAACATCAAAAAATTTTAGTAGTGGTTATGCTGGCAACATTTAGGAGGTCTTCAGCCGTATAAAACTTCTGTACCCAAGTGTGGATTGCTCGGCGGCACACACACCTCATTGAACTAAAGCTTGTAAAGGAAAGCCCTTATTGTTATGAGAGAAGTGTCATATTCCATAATGAAATGTTTGCGTGAAAATTTTGAAATTTTGATGATTTTCTCATAGATGAAGTTTTCTTACTGAATATCATTGTTGAGCCTTTAAGTGGAGCGGACATGATTTTGCTCTGCAAAAATATCTCTTGCGCTCCGTAATAGCAACAGTGAAGCCGCAGATCTAGAGTCTATTCCAGTGGAGCCGTGGAGCACGAGGGAAAGTTTTATGTGAGGTGGTTGACCTGCTTTCAACTGTACTCGTGGGACTAGAATATGGAATACAATAATAAAAATTAGTATACTTTGGATATAAAAGTGGTAGAAGGCAGTTAGTTAGGATGAAGAAGAGGTAGAGTCAGGTAATGCTGGGTAAAACATTGACGTGGTCTCACAACGTCGGGCCTATCCGTCCACAACAAATTAATCTAAAGGTCCCATTTCCACTCTGCCTATGGCCCGTCCGCTTGAAAGAGAAAATCCGACTCCTCTTTTTCTCACATTAAATGAGTCATAACGGGTTGTGTCACTGCAGGATCTTGAGACATTGAACAGAAAGATATCCGCGCAATTTAGCGAGCTTGACGAGTATCTTATAGAGATGGTACACTATGAGTTTTACATCGAACTCAGTTTGGAGTGTGTGCTAACAGGCATGATGAGAGATTTTCTCCTCTTTTGAAACCAGTATGAAACCAGATTTAGTCTTCCGGGCAGTTTACACTTCGACCTTGGCGTTGTGAGGGTTTACCCTCTCCCTGAGGATTTTCAAGGGGTCGGTATAACTGCGACCCTCACGGGGTTCTATGACGGCGGTGTCTAGGCTTTTTTGGGCTTCTTTGGTCATGGTGTTCTTTTAGCTTTCTTTTCTTCTCCTTAGCCCCTCTTGAGCGCACAACAAGCCGATTACTGGCTTAGGTGTATGTCTATAGTGGCATGGGGCGGATTAACATCCGCACCTTTTTTGAGCCTTACCTAACCTAGCCCCCTTACGATTGTATCCTCGATAGCTTTTGTAACTGCAAGTTTTATTTAGCCTTTTTCTTAGGCTTCTTTTCCGGCTTTGATTCCGCTGGGCTGGGTGCTCTTCGTTTGTTCTGAGTCGAAAGTGTTGGTGAGGTTCTGATACACCTGAACCTGGAGGTTTCTCCCTATAGCTGCCTTCATTTTCCTTATCTTTGTTATATACTGCTGTTTCGTGGAGCTTTGTCCCTGGAAGATTCTCCCGGTGCCGATGTTCCCCGTCATCGTCAGTGCCCCATGCACTGCTTGGAATATTAGTTCTTTGATTTTTCGACTGAGCCAAAGTTCTACAAGTAATGAACATTTCAGTCTCCTCTGTTTCTACTGCGCTCATCTCGCGTAGAGCGCTTGGTTTTCACTGGTGAGCGAAGAGTTTTAGACCTGCTCCTGAAGGTTGACTCCCTATCTCAATATGTTATTCTCATGTCTGTTGGTGTATTCGGGTCCGAATTTGAAGCCGTTATCTGTGTCCGAAAATGTTGTGGCCTCCATGTAAACCCCGAGGATGTCTTTGCAAGCAGTGAGGTCTAGCGAGGGTTGGTGCAAGACTATTATGAGTACTTGCGTTCAGAGCCAGGTCGCACAGAGCAACAGAGCGTTCTCCAAGCCTTGCCATGGTTAAGACAGAGGCAACTGCCTGAAAGCGATTTCGGAAGGATGTCACCCCGGCTAGTGAACCCTGCCCGCTACGGGCTTCTTGTGGGGTGGACGATTTCTACAAAGGCCAAGCGAATGAGGCATGGGCTGGTGCTTTGAGCTGCAGGTTGGCAAAGGCCGTATGGCCGAGTATTTCGCGGAACAAATCGCTACTTACCCTGGGGCTTAGGCAGCTTGAGTTCCGACTGATTATAAGAGTCCGCACTGGTCACTACAGAGTCTGGCCTATGGCTTCACGCAGGAGGTAGGGAGTGGCAGATTTCGGCACACTGACCGCCGATAATGGGTGAAAAGCTCTTTCCGTCCCTGGATGCCCTCCAAGTAGGTTCTTAGACCTCTTGTCATTTTGGATTGTGGTAGAGGGCTAAATTGGGTGACCGGATCATACTTGCACTCGTCTGTCCAAACTCGGTCTTCATCAATGTTGGATGCATATTTTTTTTTTTTTTGCAACCGAGTGTAGTTAGTTTTTTTGTTCACGATTCAATTCAAAGCATTTTGTAGCCACTTTGACACCCTCCACCATGTTAACTTTGTCATTCCGTTTCTTATTTTTCCAAGAGTTACAAACAAAATTATTGGGCCCCTTAACAGTATATTTTTGATCGTTTTGGCATTTTGAGTCGTTTTCATATTTCCATCCTTCTGTCATAAGCACGCAAATTTTTGTAGAAGTAAAGTTAGGTCCTTGAATACTCGGTTGGAATTGTAAATGGACCAAATCGGACCATAAATATATCATAAACCGATCTCCTGATTTCACTTTTTGAGCCCTAAGCTTCCAACATCCATGCCAAGTATTATCAAAATCGGTTCATAACCTGATAAATTCCATATAAACCGATTTGACACTTTGAGCCACTAAAATTCGATATTTTTCCCGATTTGGCTGAATTTTCCACATAGCGTTTTTTGTGACTTTCAACAGGCATGGTAAGTATTGTCCCCATCGGTTAATAATCTGATAAAGCTCCCGGGCCTAAAAAGCTTAAATTTTGATTTAAATTTTGATTTGACAGAAATTCGGTACGTAAAGTAAAATTATGCCCTTCAACTGAGTTAATTCCCGCACATTTTTAACGGAATCCATGGTGGTGGAAGTCCAAGTTTTGGCCCTGCCAAATTTTGCACGTTTTTATTTGTTTTTCTCTCTTTAGAAAAATAATTTTACTATCAGGCCCGATTTCTTCAGGCCTTTCCAAATTTTCCACTTCAATTAGAGTATGCTGTTATTGTTGTATTCCTGCGGCTGGTGGTGGAATTTTATGTCTTTGCATCCATAATTTTCGCATTGAGAGGAAGAAAGAGAGTGAGAGAGAGAGCACAACACATGTGTTTGTTTGTGTGTGTGTGATTAAACATTTCTGGTCATTATCATTGTCGTAAATTTTTACTCCAACATTTATTTCCCTTCCATATGTGTTTGCTGCGTTTTTCCTTGGATTTTTGGATGGCATCGGTCGATTGTTATGGATTTGGTTGAAGATCCTGCCTGTTGGTGAGTGTGGTGGCAGTTATTTTTGGGCTGCTGCTGCTTGCCTAGTTCCCATACTGCGGCTGCCAACCACTTTCTTTTTTTTTGTATTTCTAAAGCTGCCGCCTGGCATTTTATTTACTCACTCTACACTCCTTCCAAGAGGCCATACAAGAAGGAAGACATATAGTGAGTGTGCTGCTGCTGTTGCCGGTTATGATGATGTGGACTGCGACAGCAATGCTAATGGTTATGGCTATGGCGACGCTTAGTAGGATGTGGGCGATGAAATTGAGGTTTTCTTTCTTTCTCTGTGTGGGCCAAAATTGCAGCAGCAGGGTCTTCTGGATACAAAGTGGTTGTTATTCAAATGATGGCTCAAAAGCTTTGCGGGGGGATTTGAATGCTTAAAAAAATTATATGTAATTTACATGAATATTCTTTTGTTCATTAGGACTTTTAGCTTAAAAATTGCACAAATACATAGATTTTTAGCTTAGAGCTCAAGGGATGGTGGTTGGTTGAATTTCTAACAATCACACAAACATCTTGTCATTTTTTCAGTTATATATACTATATACAATAACTTTAACATCGATTAGGATTTTTAAACTACCATACGAGTTTGCCTGAAGCAACAAAGCTTCTTTGCAACAATGCGTTCGAACTTGTCATTAATGCAAAGTAAGTTTTCGGATGTGAGTTGGTAACACTGGTTGCCAAACTGTCGACAAAAGGGAGAAAATATTTCGGTTAGGGAGCCGCCTATTGTTGGCGAACTCAAACACCTCAATGTGAACAAAATGTTTGTGTATCGCACTATAAATCGTTACAATGATAATGGAACAGAACACTACGTGCATGGTTTCGGATAAATCGAATAACAATTGCGGTTTCCAGTTGCCCAATATGCTAAATCCGGAATTTATTTATGGGATTTATATCAGATTATAGACTTATTTGGACACTACTTACCAAGGATGTTGGGAGAACACCAAAATGTCATCCAAATCGGAAATAATTGCGTCCTCCAGGCGGCGAAAATGACAAATCAGGTGATCTGTTTATATGGGAACTATATCAGGTTGGAGGCCACAAATCCCTGTGTGAACATCAGCAAAATTTACCGCAGGTGGTTATCTCTTTTTAAATGCTGGCTACTTTGGTTAGGTATACTTCGTTGTTAAAACTTCTTTACTAAGTGGTGTCTCTATGCGGCACGACATTCGAACTAAGTTTTGAGTTTTAAACATTAATCGGACGGTAATCATTGATAAGAGAGAAGTTTTCTAATGGAATGTTTATGGAAAATTTAGTAAAAATTTAATGGTATATATGGTTATAGAGTGAGGTTTGTGGTTACAGAGTGAGGTTTGTGTTAAATTTTAACCCAATCGGATAACAATTCCAGCTTCTAGGCGCTCATGAAGTCAAGTCGAAGGACCACTTTGTATGGGAGCTATATCCAAATCTGTACTTATGGCCCACTGGTAATCCTCGACGACTTAAAACATTTTAAGCGGCTAGCTGTACGCGTTCGATCTCTATCGTGATTAGGACAGAATGACGGACATGGCTAGATCGACTTAGAATGTCAAGACGATTAAGAATATATACTTTATGGGGTCGCAAATCAATATTTCAAGGTTTTACAAACCGAATGAATAGCTTAGTATACCTCCCATCCTATGGTGGTGGGTATAAAAATATGTTTTTATTTTCACAATCAAATAAGTGGTAGGTATCTTTGCATTTGGATTAACATTTTTGCATTTATATCCAAGTGTTTTAGCTTTTTTTTTCAAAATTCAAAGCCTTTGTTTTCTCCCATTTTCATTTTTCATGTTAAGTCTCTTATGGCCATTGTTGGTGCCTTTGTTTATTTACGTTTTTAAAGCTGAGGCAGGTTTAGCTGCGACATAGTAAACCCCCTCTATAATACACAAGGGCAGATGACGAGGTGGTGGGCATAGCTATACATAAAACATATGTATGTATATACTTGTATGAATTCGATATTTGCTGGTGTACTCACTTTACTTCCACTACTTTTTTCTCTCCCTCTCTTTCTCTCTCTGTCTCATTTTATGTTGTGTGGTCAACTGCATGCTTAACATATAGTCTCCCATTTCCTTTACAAGATGGTAAAATTCACCACACTGTTAATTGTACATACTATGAGGTGGTTTGGTGGTGATAAAATTATAAACAATCAGCTGTTATGACGTAAAGGGAGTTACCATTTCCAGCCTTTGTTTTGTTTGACAACATTCGCTTTGGGCCTCTATCCGCAGCCGATGTGTTATTTTATACACACACATGCACACACACAGATACGATTGCGTGTGTGCTTTGACGTTTTTGTGTTTTTTTTTTTCATTCGTCTACACAGCTGACTGTCTGTTGTCTGTCTCGAGACACAGTTCAGCGCCTGTCTGTGCGTTTTATGATATGCCAGCGCTTGTGGGAGTGTGTTTGTGTTCGAAGGCAACGCCGGTTGTTAGCTGTTGCTAAATTACACTTCTGCTGCTTTTGATTTTTATAAAAATTTTAATATTTTTTTTTATTTTAGCAACAATTGCAAATGAAGGCAAACAAACGTTAATATCTTTGTGATGAAAACAACGTATTTTTTATAACATTAAATAAAAGCAAATAGGTACTGAGGACAAAATTGCTTCAACAACTCTTTTTTTTTTCCTTCCAAATAGATGTGCATATACGCATTGTCTACATACATACGTACTTGTATCATTTTTGTTTTCATTATAATAATGTGAAAAACAATTATTTAAATGTTTTCAAACTAGTTTCAACTTATTCAAACAGTCCGCCAACATATTAAATTCAGAAATGAACAGAAATGAAGAGGACAATTAGCTTTCTCATTGACATATGAACCAATAGTAATGCGTTCTCGTAGCAAATTAATTGCCAAGTGGTAGTTTTAGAAAAAAAAAACTTTAATAGATTATACTTTGCAATGCTTCGAACCACCGTGGCGTAGGGGTTAGCAAATGAGCCGAACACCCGGGTCTAAGTCCCGGCTTCAGCATCAGAAAAAATTTCAGCGTTGGTTAAAAGGAGGTTGCTTATCCTTGAGCTTAAGCTTTAATCGGACTGCAATTATAGATATGGAATGTCTATAGGAAGCAGTATAAGTAGCTGTCATTCTTTGAATAGAAGTTCTATATTTGGATGAATATCCAACATGTAATCCCAAAAAAGGAAAAAATATATGAAATAGGCAGCTCGAAAACTTGTGTATAGATATTAATCCGCCCCATGCCACTATGGACATACACTTAAGCTAAGGACATGCGTTAGTAATTTGCACCATGTTTATTTATTTATTTTTTTAATTTTATTTTTTTTTTTTCTTAAAGCCTCGCTTTAACGATTGTTGAAAATCATGTATGCCTATAGGAAACATGATAACTTCGACCTAAATTTGTTACAAATGTAAATTTACCTTGGCAACTCGACTCGACTCCAATGAAAAATTTAACTATTAGATGGAAATATCTATATATGATCACTCTGCCAAAGAAAATATTTTAAAGTCCCTTCAATTGTGTAGAAAAATCCAGTTTAGAGAGATACGATTGCATTGTTTTAGGACATACAGTAAAGTATACAAACGTATTTAGAAATGTATGTATGATTATGTTGTATTTACATTGGCGTGCTTTGATAAACAGACGCCGCCGCCATGATTTTCTTATCATTTTCATCTCCCCTATCGTTATAAGCAACACCACACACCGACACAAAACTTACAAACAGTACGAACTCACCACGATTCTCTTTTTGGTATTAAGATTTCCACCATCTTTAAAAGGTAAATAGAGTGTCTTCTTTGTTTTTTGAGGTATATACTTTTATGCTCAGATTCATATGTATGTATGTATGTATATACTATGTACCTACATTAAGTCTCTTAATTTTTGCTCTTCCGAAGAGTAATGTTAGCTAAATAGGTAATGCATTTAAATTTGGCAAGTAATTAACCTATTGAGGTTTAAAAATAATTTAGAAACATTAAATGTTTATGCTTTTTCTTAAGTGAAATTAAATATAATAGGATAGGGCTATACTAACTTCGTCAATTCGTTTATAATACCTCGAAATATTGACCGAAAACCCTGCAAAGTATGTGAGGCATTCTCTGAAACAAACGCCACTTTACTTTTTAACTAAATAATGTAAGAACCGCTATAACTTTAAAACAAATTAATGGATTTAAAAACGCACAAAGAGTTTTCTTCAGCAATATTTCATAAATTTTATAACTATGTATGACAAATAAAAAAAAATATCATAAGAAAATAATTTTTTTTAATTTTAACCCTTTATGCCCTCTTCGATTTTTTTTTTCAAACTTACCTTAAAACTTTCTTTATTTCATCATCTTTCTTCCCTATAAAGGAAGATTTGGGACAGCCATATTTGTATGAGATTGAGATAAAAATTAAAAAATAGTAATAACATTGTTATTTGCTTACCGATACTCACGAAATTTTGCATGTTTTTATTTTCCAATTTGGATTTTAGTGAAGTTGTTGGCATAACCCCTAAAATGGCAACTAAAAAAAAAATTTTTCAATGCAAAATGGCAACATTGTTTCTCACATGCAGGCATTGTCTCTTGGTATAATTAAGAAGGTAAAGTCACAAGCCCCACAACAACGTGGGGATTGAGGCGCAAATTCCCACTAGGCTGTAAAATTTCTGGACACTTCCTAATTGACATGCTAGTTTTTATTTGGATTATTATGTTTAGCAGCCACAAGATAAAAAGATTTATCATTAGTGTTAGGTGGGTTAGGTTTCGAAGCAGTCTGCCATCAGACTCAGACGTTATCGTCCATTGTTATACAACAGGAACAGGAGAAGGAAGATGCCGTCTAGTGCCTACCGTTCCGCTTTAAAAAGCTCAACTTGCGAAAGTTCACATCCGCTAAATCAGACAAGTTCTTAAGGAAATGAGAACCTAAATTGGAACCCCTTCTGACTGCCAGTGCGGGAGACACACCCATCAAATGTTCTATAGTCTATTCTTCGTCGACGTCCTCACAGCTTGCAACCTTCAGTCTGTCAGCATGTTTTTTTTTTTTAACAGACTATGACCTGTCATGAGGGACACAATTATTGGGACGTCAATTCTAGCCAGCGACAGCGAAACGGTAGACCTATTCAAATATAGTTTTTGCCACATAATTTCGGAATGCTCAGTTCTAATTCCGATATGTTCAGTCCTAATTCCTCAGAGCACACAAACAAAGCCCACCTAGTCGTTCAGTTTGGAACCATCCGCATATAAGTCGATGTAACTTCTACTACCAGGGATATTGTAGTTTCAATGGGTTCTATCAGGAATAGTGGTGCAGCAATTTGTATCAAGCAACGGTCCAGGCGATGTGTAATCCACACTGCCTAGAACATCAGATATTGTATTTTGTATAACACAAAGTCCGTAGCCGCCGCAGCACCAAAGAAAAGCTGTCTTAGCCTTACAGCAAAGGTCAAAGCTATTTGTCTAGCCACAATGTCCGGAGGTATAAGGTGTAGTATTGAATCAGTGCTCCAGATATGGTACCGTCCTCAATGTGTCTGTAATGCAAGAGTTGCCTTTCTTGCCCTTTACAACATGTTTGATTTAAAGTTCAATTTCCTGTCCAGAAAAAACGAAAAAGGTGCCACTGTGGGTAGCTTGTTTCTCCTACTGAAAAGAACAACTTCCGCCCTAGACGGATTTACGCCAAGACCATTTTCGGTAGTCCACTTCGCAGTCGTGCGTAAAGCTTCCTGAACTATATCTCTAAGAATGCTGGGAAACCTCTCCCTAACCGCAATATCCACGTCATCAGCATACGCGACACTTTTACACTTTTTTCTTCCAGAGACAATAATATGTTATTAATGGCTATATTGCAAAGTAGAGGAGACAGTAGACCTCCTTGAGGGGTTCCTCTGCTGACCCGTCTTTTTAGATCAACAGATCCCCGACCTGTTTATTTTGATAAGTAAGTCACTAATAAACTTTCTTACGGTAGCGTTGATACCTAGAAATGAATCATTATAAACGTTTAAATTATAAATTAAAACAACAAAAATTTAAAAAAAAGAAACAGAATTTTGAGAAACCTTTAAAACCAAAACAAAGCATTTGGCGCTCTAGTAGGGTTTGGAAAATTACATCAGCTGGGCTAATGACTTTACCTTGTATAAATTTACCCAGCGTTGTCTTTTACAACACCCTCGCTGGTATCAACTGTTTAGTCTCTGTCATATTTCTCTTTCGAAAACACTCGCTCTCTTGCCTGTAATTGAAGTTAATGCAACGAATTGGCATTTCTGTTATCTACCAAACATTACGCACATACACCCAGACTCACCCTGGGTACCTAACTTAAAAAAGGTTTTCAAATGCCGCCACTGTGTAATTATTTAAATACACATGTATACATCCATACATATAAAGACAAATAAACGAAAAGTGACGGTATGAAGAAATTGCTGCTGTAATTTTGGAGTTGTGGGCGAAGGAAATAGAGTAAATTGTTAATGGTGGAGCACACACTACTATGTTAGTTTAATTTGTTTATTCTCTGCTCTCTTGTGAGCATGGGGCGCTAGCCAAGCTACTTAAAAGAGCGTATGTGAGTGAGTTGATACATATTTACATATTTATAAAATGTGCGTTTTGTAACATACGCATTGATAGCGTTTCTGCTTGGTTATGTTTGTATTATGCGTTGGCCCCCTTTTTTTAGCAGTTTCTTCTTCGACTGTTGTGTTGTAGTCAAAGTGTTGGTGGTTGTGTAGTGTGTGTGTCATGTGGTACGAACCAAGCCCCAAGTAATTTATCTTATTTATGCAATGGTGGATGCTTGCTTTTGATTCTTTTTGTTAGGCATTTGTCATGTCAAAGTTTATGGCAACTTTGTTAAATAACGCATGCTTATAATGTCAGTGTTGCCAAGTATTATCATTAGTAGATTGAATTTTTTTTCAATTAGACAAGTTTAGTTAGGGAAGAATAAGGGTTTCCTTAGGAAAACTTTAATTCAGCCTGGCCGAATAAGGATTTCCTTAGGAAAACTTTAATTCAGCCTGGCCGAATAAGGATTTCCTTAGGAAAACTTTAATTCAGCCTGGCTGAATAAGGTTTTCCTTAGGAAAACTTTAATTCAGCCTGGCTGAATAAGGTTTTCCTTAGGAAAACTTTAATTCAGCCTGGCTGAATAAGGTTTTCCTTAGGAAAACTTTAATTCAGCCTGGCTGAATAAGGTTTTCCTTAGGAAAACTTTAATTCAGCCTGGCTGAATAAGGTTTTCCTTAGGAAAACTTTAATTCAGCCTGGCTGAATAAGGTTTTCCTTAGGAAAACTTTAATTCAGCCTGGCTGAATAAGGTTTTCCTTAGGAAAACTTTAATTCAGCCTGGCTGAATAAGGTTTTCCTTAGGAAAACTTTAATTCAGCCTGGCTGAATAAGGTTTTCCTTAGGAAAACTTTAATTCAGCCTGGCTGAATAAGGTTTTCCTTAGGAAAACTTTAATTCAGCCTGGCTGAATAAGGTTTTCCTTAGGAAAACTTTAATTCAGCCTGGCTGAATAAGGTTTTCCTTAGGAAAACTTTAATTCAGCCTGGCTGAATAAGGTTGTCCTTAGGAAAACTTTAATTCAGCCTGGCTGAATAAGGTTTTCCTTAGAAAACTTTAATTCAGCCTGGCTGAATAAGGTTTTCCTTAGGAAAACTTGAATTCAGCCTGCCTGAATAAGGGTTTCCATGGGAAAATTTGAATTCAGCCTGGCTGAATAAGGTTTTCCAAGAGGAAACTTTTATTTCAAACTGCCACATATTCAAAGAAACTTTTGGATTTTCCAGGCAACCATCGCACGTAACAACATTTTGGTTTCTTCCAAATAAAATTTGAGGTTGGATTGTTCTACCTGTATTGCTGTGTTGTTTTTTATGTAATTCACAATTAAGTTGTTCCTTGTTGTGACAATAGCACATACTGCTTGGTAAATTTAGCACCAAAACTAGAAACTATGCAACGGAATCCATAACAAAGGTTAAGGTAGAAATATACCTTAGGTGCTTAGTATTATTTCTTTATTATATTAGTTATTTGTTTTTTTTTTTTTAAGAAATTAATGTTTAGTATTTCCTTTTTCAGTTTTGTTTAATTGTTGAATAATCATGTGAAAAATCTTTTTTTCTTTTCTTGTCTTTCAACACATGACTTGTTTTGCTAGATAATCATGTGTGCATTAAGGTAGGTTGTTAGGTAGGCTTGTCGCACGCCAACACCCTTCCTTAGTACCGTGGTTAAGGCTTTAACCGATCTATGTTTGTTGGTTTATGTCTTAATCGGCATGTCTTAGAAGTGATCCGTTGCCATTGTTACACCGCCTTAGAGGCAAACAAAACTTTTTCGAATGTTGTAGCAGCGTAAACAAATAATTGCCTAAAGTGACCTTCTTTTGCAAAATATAATGCCAAAGCAACGATGCCACCAACAACAATGATGAAAGGTCAAAGTATGCCATATCTCTGTTGTTGTATGCGCAATAATAGCGTTATAATTTTACAATGGCGAATTAATGTGAATTTCTTAGATGGGCGGATTGTTAGTGCCACTTATATTGCTGCACTTAAAAATACACGAATTGCTAATCGATGACTTACAGTGGTACAACCCTAAAGAAAATTTCATGAAATTCTTGTCGTAAAAGAGAACATGTTAAGGAAATTTTGTTTTTAGAGGAATTTTTATGGAAAATTTTTATATAGAAAAAAATTTATGAAATTTTGATTGGTTTTTATCTGCATATTTGGAGAAAATTTCATTGAAATTCTGTCTTAAGAGAAAATTTCTTACAAATTTTGTCTATATTTATAAGGAGATCATATCGTTTGCTTATATCCCCTAACGTCATAATTTAAGACAAATTGTTATTTCAAATATTGCTCATTTGGTTCTTAAGAAATACTTAAAAATTTTGTTTTACAAATCGTTTAATTAACACTAATTGGCTTTTATTTACATACTCATATACAGATTTTATATGTTAATTTGTTGTTGTTGTTTTTTTTTTTAAGTTGAAGTCAAAAGTCGTTGAGTCTCATCCGTATTACTTGCTGCTACTGCAGATGATGAAGTAATTGTTATTATTATTACAGGTGTTAATTGGCTTAATGTTGTTAAATTAAAAAAAAATTAAATACATATACTCTTATTTTGTTCAACAACAAATCCTTGCTTACGGAATTTTTCTTTAAACTGGATGCAGGGAATGCAATTTTTAATATACGATTACACTGTAATGCTAAAAATTTCTTTTCTCTACCATGGATTGAGTTTGTTCTGTTTTCCTAAAGCCAAAAACTCAAAGGGTCCTGACCAAACATAAACCGCTTGTCCTTAAAAAATAGGAACGTTTTTTTATATATTTGATTAAATATTCTTGTACTAGATTACTTACCATACCGCTCTCATTTAGTTGTAAGTTTACGCCTGAATTCCTAAATTTTACGCTGAATTATAGAACGTAAAGTCCATTGTGATTTACTAAAATAACTTGTTAAGAACTGTATGAGTGCTTCGGTCACTTACTTAGCAGAACTAAAGTGATGAGCATCTCCTCTCCTTTAATAAACTTCCTTTATTGTTGGTTTTATCTACACCAACAAACTAATTGGTTGTTTTTACGTTTATTTTTGGCTTGGGAAAACAATTATAACAATATCAACTCTAAATATTAACCCTCCTTCCCGTGGGGTGTAATGTTAAGCCACTAACATCTGCCTGGAATGAATATAGGAGTTCCTCCTGTCATCCTATTGGAAACCCCGCAAATCTGTTCAGGCCCAATTGTTCACTAGCAAATTTTTTTTAATAAATTGTTGCAGGAAAATTAACAAATTTTGTGGTTGTTGTTTTGCCAAAAGTTGTTGTTTCTCTAAATTAGTTTTACTTTTGTACGGAAAACAGAAGCGGTTACATAATATTTTGTATATATAATTTTTTATATATTTTTAATAATTTTTTATAGTTTTTGTTTTATTTTAAATTTTTTTTTATTTGTTCACATTTTTTTGTATAATTTTTTCATTTGTTCACATTTTTTGTGATTTTTTTTTTGTTTGTTTTTATAATTATTATATTTTTTTATTGTTTCCATTTCTATACAATTTATATACATACATTTTTTTTAAACAATTTTATATATATATTTTTTTTAATATTTTTCTATATATATTTTTTTTAAATATTTATATATATATATTTCTTTTTTAAATATTTTTATATATAATTTTTTTTTTAATATTTTTATATATGCTTGTTTAAATTTTTTAATTTTTTGATTAATATTTTATAGTTTTAATTTTTTAGTTTTTTTAATAATTTTTTTATGTTTTTCAATGTTTTTTTTAAACGTTTTGTTATTTTTATATACTTCATACTTTTTTTGTTTGTTATATTTTTTAATTTTTTATATAGTTCTTAAACATTTTATTTATTTTGTTAAACATTTTTTCACTTAAAATTAAATTTAAATTTAAATTTTTTTATTTATTTTTTTTAATATATTTTTTTAGTTTATTTATTTTTAACTTATTTTATTTTTATAATTTTTTACATTTATTTTTTTAGTTTATTCGTTTTTAATTTATTGTTGTATTAAATTTTTTTATTTTATTTTTTTAATTTTTTTTATTTTATTTTTTTAATTTTTTTTAATGTTTGTTTATATATATTGTAAATATTTTGTTTGTTTAACTTTTTATGTTTAATAATTAACTTTTTTTAATTTATGTTTTTTAAATAATTGTTATACCCTCCACCATAGGATGGGGGTATACTAATTTCGTCATTCTGTTTGTAACACCTCGTTTAAATCGGTCCATGTTTTGATATAGCTGCCATATAAACCGATCTGGGGTCTTGACTTCTTGAACCTCTAGAGGGCGCAATTCTCGTCCGATTTGAATGACATTGTGTACGTGGTGTTTTGGTATCAATTCCAACAACTGTGCCATGTACGATTCAAATCAGTTCATAATCTGGTATAGCTGTCACATAAACCGATCTTCGATCTTGACTTCTTAAGCCAAAGCCAATAGAGAGCGCAATTCTCATCCGATTTGGCTGAAATTTTGCATGAGGTGTTTTGTTATGAGTTCCAATAACTGTGCTAAGTGTGGTGCAAATCGATAAATAACCTGATATAGCTGCCATATAAACCGATCTGGGATCTTGATTTTTTTAGCCTCTAGAGGGCGCAATTCTCATTCGATTTGGCAGAAATTTTGTACAACGGCTTCTCTCGTGATCTTCAACATACGCGTTTAATATGGTCTGAATCGATCAATAGCTTAATACAGCTCCCATATAAACCTAACTCCCGATTTTGCTTTTTGAGCCCCTACAAGGCGCAATTCTTATCCAAATGAACTGAAATATTACACAATGACTTCTACAATGTTCAGCATACATTTATCGTCCGAATCGGATTATAACTTGATATAGCTCCAATAGCATAACAGTTCTTATTCAATATTCTTTGTTTGCCTAAAAAGAGATACCGCGACTAGAACTCGACAAATGCGATCCATGGTGGAGGGTATATAAGATTCGGCCCGGCCGAACTTAGCACGCTCTTACTTGTTTTTTTTTTTATATTTTTTGATCTTTTTTTATTGTTTTTCAGTTTTTTTCATTATTTTTTAATGGTTTATTTTTTTAAATATTTTTTTTAATTAAAATTTAGTATACTTTTAAATTTCAAAAAAATGTTTTAATATGCTTTAAATTATAAATACATGAATGAAATTTAATTGATATCAGAAACTGAATAAAGTGTCAGGTATTTATTTTTGAAGCTTGTCACTATGTTTATACTGGAAGTAAAATCTTACTTTTAGTCAAAAAAAGTGAACTTATCGCCATAATTTTTTTACAATATAGGAACCATCATACGCTACCTGCTATTGAAACGGGGTTTCCAAATGTCACTTTCAACAATTTTAAAAACCTTTTTTATGGCCCAATTTTCACTAAAACATGACATTATTTGACAACAAGAATTTTATTCTACTACGTTCATTCGCCCCATTACCATACCTCTTTCGCAGCTCGAGCTGGACTTTTGTTTAAGCTGCTCAATTTTTAGGTATGTTTCTATCCATTTGAAGTTAATGAATTGAATAGCAATACAAAATTGTCTTATGGGTTCAATCCCAGTGAATAAGTGTATGAATGAAACTTAATTGTCCTTTGGTTATTATTGTTTTTCTTTTTGTTTTTACTTTTCGTAATTAATCATTTAGATGTTTTGTCATAATTTAAAAGTGATGTAAAAAGGCTGCATTAATTATCAAATTTCAAACTTTACGATGTTGTCTGCTTTTAAATGCCTGTCCAGTTTGAATGAATAGTGGTCATTAGCGAATAATGTCCAATGGTGATTAGTTTGAATCAAAGGCAAATAGATATATTGATTTTTTAAATTATTTAATAATTGTAAACATAATTAAGGGGAGTTAATAAGTTAATAACAATTTGTTAACATCATTAATGGGCATTAATAAGTTAATAATATTTTGTAAACTTATAAAGAAAACTTATCTTATAAAACATTTATTGCAATGCCATCAAAACCTGTCAATCTTTTTCTCTAGGTTTTTTATTTTTGAAGAAATTTCAAAGGCACTCACGTTTTCTACGTTGTTTTTTTCCTTAATTGTTTTAAAAGAAATTTGTCATTAAGGGAGAAGAAAGGTTACTGGTCTGTGTTCAATATATTTATATATTGTATGTTAGTATGTACAAGTATAGAATGAACCTTAACAAACTGTATAAACACCAAACCAGATCCTCATTTTATCAGCATAAAATTAACATTCATAGTATATGTATACTTTTTTTTTGTTCTGTTCTGTTCTCATACTGATGACTGGTTGACTGAATGTCCACAATTCTTTATTTATTTTCATTGTTTCAAAAAATCACAAATTCGTGAAAAACATGTCATTGGCTTAAACTTTTTCGATCACTCCATTATATGGTGTCCACCATTGAAAGTAATAAGAGCTTAAACCAGACTTGACAAAAAATTTTAAAAGAATTCGATTTTTCGCATTTTCTACGGAGGGTAAAACTGATAATAAATCAATGCTGCATTCGTTGATAAATTGCTAGAAATTAAATTTAAATTAATTTAAAGCTGACTTTAATTTATATCGTGAATTATGTTAAAACAATGTCAAACACTTTCGGTCATACAACATTTCATAGGTATGAACCGTTATTCGATATTCAATAATAACTTGCATATGGTAGATCCCCTTGCAAATTGCAACTCCTTTAAATTATGGCTGCTTTTTAGTTCGTTTGCAATACTTTGATACATTGATCTAATTTAGGTTAGTCTGGCATTCGATACACATTCGACATTTTCGGCCATTGTGATACCACAGTAACAGAAGAAACAAAATGTGTTCTAATTCCTACCGTTGAACCATCCTGATTGCTTTAAAAAATCCAACACTTTTAGGATATTCACATCTCTTTCCGCTTGCCAATGTGCGGGATGCCCACAGAGCCGTTGTATAGTCTCCTTTCCTCGGTGTCCTTATAGCTTCTCCAGAGTTGTTGCTTGCAACCTTAGATCCCTGTAGAGAATCTGAGAGGCAGTCACCATTGCATACTGATTGTTATCTATTTTGGAGTTAAGAAGTCATATGGCGAATTGCTGGACTTGCATATTTTTTCTAGTTTGAAAAGTAGCATTTCATGACTAAAAGTGTCGAAAGTCTTCGAATAATCAAACCGTATCAGGAATGCCATATGATCTTCATCTAGCTCCGTAGGAATGTCCACCGATACAACAAGCCGCGCAATAAGGCATCCGTGTTTTGGACGAAAACCAGATTGGCTGTCTCTTAAGAGATTATTGAGAGATACTTGATACTCGCTATTGCATACTGATTGTTGTCTAGTTTGGAGGTAAGAAGTCATATGGCGAATTGCTGGACTTGGAATTTTTAAGATTTTATCTAGTTTGAAAAGTAGCATTTCATGAATTACAGTTACGAAAGTCTTCGAATAACCCAACCGTATCAGGAATGCCATATGATTATAAGGAAGTATCTCTAGCACTTTTGAGAGAAAATGCAATATAGCAATGGGTCTATATTCATTTACATCCTTTGGAACTGGGATGATCTTAGCATATTTTCAGCAAGAAGGAAATGTTGTTGGTCGTTACCACCGACTTAAAAAGGCTTGTTATATGGGGAAGTAAAGTAGGGAGTATGTTTCATATGAACTTGGATCCACCCCATCTAGCCCAATATAGGTCAAGGTGATTCCATTCAGAGCCCTTACAAATTCTTTCGTATTAGTTGAATTCAAACGAACCTCTTCGAATTGTTCAGAGATCTCAGTATAATAATTTAAGGCGTAAATTAAGGGTGGCAACTCAACTATAGTTGCGTTGCCAGATGATAAAATCATGAAATAACAAGTAAGAGCATGCTAAGTTCGGCCGGACCGAATCTTATATACCCTCCACCATGGATCGAGGTTATTCCATTTAGAGCCCTTAAAACTTCTTACGTATAGAAGCAGTTGAATTCAAACGAGCCCCCTTCGTATTGTTCAGAGATCTCAGTATAATAACTTAAGGGGTTATGGATGGCAACTCAAGTTAGTTGCGTTGCCAGATGATAAAATCATGAAATAACCAGTAAGAGCGTGCTAAGTTCGGCCGGGCCGAATCTTATGTAACCTCCATTATGGATCACATTTGTCGAGTTCCTTGCGCGTTATCTCTTTTTAGACAAACGAAGAATAATTGTTATGCTATTGGTGCTATATTAAACTATAGTCTGAATTGCGCATTGAATTAATTCAATGTTGAAGACCGTAGTAGAAGTCATTGGGTAATATTTCAGTCCATTCGGATAAGAATTGCGCCTTGTAGAGTGTCAAGAAGAATAATCGGATGATCGCTATACAACGGAGCTGTATCAGACCATAGATTGATTTAGACCACATTAGACATATATGTTGAAGGTCACGGGAGAAGCCGTTGAACCAAATTTCAGCCAAATCGGATAAGAATTGCGCCATCTGGAGGCTTAAGAAGTCAAAATCCTGGAACGTTTTATATGGCACCTATGTCAGCTTTTGTACCGATTTGAACCATACTAAGCACACTTTTTGGAAGACAAAGCAAAACACTTCATGCACAATTTCAGCCAAATCGGATAAGAACTGCACCCCCTAGTGGCTCAAGAAGTCAAGATCAAAGATCTGTATATAGGGCAGCTATATCAGGTTAAAGACCGATTTGAACAATACCTAGCACAGTTGTTGGAAGATTGGTTTATATGGCAGTTGTATCACTCACTTGTTGGAAGTTATAACAAAACACTTCATGAAAAACTTCAGCCAAATCAGATTTGAATTGCGCCCTCTAGTGGCTCAAGAAGTCAAAATCCCGGATCGGTTTATATGGCAGTTTATATCAGTTTATGTATCGATCTCTTGTTAAAAGTCATAAAAACCCCTTCGTGCAAAATTCAGCCAAATCGGATAAGAATTTCGCCCTCTAGTGGCTCAAGAAGTAAGATCCAAGATCGGTTTGTATGGCAGCTATATCAAAACATCTACCAATATGGCCCAGTTACAATCCCAACTGACCCAAACTGATAAGTATTTGAGCAAAATTTCAAGCGCCAAGCTTTACGCCTTCGAAAGATAGCATGCTTCCGACAGACGGACGGACATGGCTTGATGGACTTAAAATGTCACGACAATCAAGAATATATATCTTTGTGGGGCCTCAGACGAATATTTCGAGGTGTTACATCCTATGATGGAGGGTAAAAAATTGGTATAAAATTTGAAAGTTGGAAACATGGGAGCTTTGTCAGTTTATATGCTGATTTGGCACAGTTGTTGAAAGTCATAAACAAACACCGCATGCAAAATTTAGGCAAAATTGGACAAAAATTGCGGCTTGTAAGGACTCAAGTAGTTAAATCGGCAGATCGGTTTATACGGACAAAAAATGTGGCCTGTATGGGCTCAAGTAGTCAAATCAGGAGATCGAGAGCTATATCAGGTTATGAACCGTCCGTCCGTCTGTCGAAATCACGGTGGCGGTCGAACGCGTAAAGTTACCCGCTTGAAATTTTGCACAGATACTTAATATTGATGTAGGTCGTTGGGGATTGGGTCGTTGGGGATTGTAAATGGGCCATATCGGTTCAGATTTGGATATAGCTCCCATATAGACCGATCTCCCGATTTGACACCTTGAGCTCCTAAAAGCCGTAAATTTTGTCAGATTTGGCATTTTGCATGTAGTGTTGTGGTATGACTTCCAACATCTGTATGGTCGAAATCGGTCTATAACCTGGTATAGATCCCATATAAACCGATCTCCCAATTTGACTTCTTTAGCCCCTGGAAGCCACAATTTTCATCCGATTTGGCTGAAATTTTGTGTTCTCTTTTAACTTCCAACAACTGTGCTTAGTACGGTCTAACTCGGTCTATAACCTGATATAGCTACCATATAAACCGATCTCCCGATTTGACTTCTTGAGCACCTAGAAGCCGCAATTTTCATACGATTTGGCTGAAATTTTGTACATAGCATTCTGATTTGACATTTAACAACTGTGTTGAGTACGGTCTAAATCTCTCTATAAGTTCTTGAGTTCTTGAGCCCCTGAAAGTCACAATTTTAATCCGATTTGGACAAAATTTTGCACATGGTATTCTCTTATAACTCTCTAACTGTGTTAAGTGCGGTCCAAATCAGTCTATAATCTGGTATATCTCCCATATAAACTGGTCTCTCGATTATCCTTGTTCGTTTCCTAGAAGCTTTAATTTAAATGTATGCCCTTTAACTAAACTTTTTGTGTATAAATTTTTAGCAGAATCCATGGTGGTGGGTTCCAAGATTCGTTCCGGTCGATCTAAGCATGCTTTTACTTGTTCTTTTCATCGGGCTTTGGTTTTCCTGGTTTGCGTGTACCACCGTGTTTGCCTTTAAAAGACTTCTTTGTTGGAGCTTCTTCAACCATTCTGAAAACAAGACCTAGCCAACGCAACCGTTGTTTTTTTTGGTGCGTGTAACTATGCTATCCTCGTCATACAGCTCATACAGCTCGTGGTTCATACGGCGCCTATATTCTCCATATATATTTTACGAAAATACTCCTAGCACTGCCTTATCTGCTTTCACAAGTACCCATGCATCAGAACCATCGTTGTATAGATTTAATATTTCATATTCCAGGAAAGATAATCTGTCATCAACTGAGTGGAAGAAATACAGTTAGTAGTTGATAGGTGTTAATCTAACAAATCAAAATCAATATTACTGAAGCTGCGATAGGTAAATGTTTCATCTGCAGGTTTAGTCATCCTATTTTCAACAACACCTGAAGATGATATCTACACCAATACTGCATTATTTTTATTACATTTTTTATTTATTATGTGCCTATTTTGTATACTTTATCAATTTTACTTATTCATTATGTATTCCTTGTTTTTTTTTACAGAGAACTTCAAGACGGTTCATTAAAAGAAAATAATTTAATGGATGGCTCGAAAATTATTCTCATACCAAATGTTGAAACTGGTTTACTGGTAAGTAAATTTTTTTAATACGCAAAATATAAACAAAATTTAAGGAAGTAATTGTGAATTTGATCTTAAGGGATTTAAGGAGTATTAACTTTATTGTTTCCTTAATTACTTTTGAATGTTCAATTTGACAAATAGCTGTTGAATTTATGTGTATGAATTTCCAATAAAGTATTCATCGAAATCATTTGTCACATGTCTTATTGTTAAAAGGTCATATAAATTAAACTTCTATTGGAAATAATTCTTTATTTTATTATGAACTTGATTCAAGCAATTCTATAAAGAGAGCGGCGCTTTTGGAAGAAATATGTGTAACGATTAAAGGGAAACTTTTCTTTTGTCTACGGCACAATTTTATACTGATATACCATTTAAGGCTGACAGAAAATAGACAACAAATCCACAAAGAAACTATGCATTTTCCCCATTGGGCTAAAACTTGCTCAGCAATATTCACTAAAACAATTGCAAGAGTTCAGGATGGGTACATTCTTATATGAATTGCAAAGTAGAGTTGTATCAGTATACCAGCTTAATAAATAGGTTTTTATTTCTTAATCCCTAAATATTTAATCTATATCCCGAATTATATTTAATTTAATAAATCGACGATAACAACTATTTTGGAATTTACTTGTCGTTGACCAACGATTGTTTAAAGGAACGCTACCAAACGGTTACTATCTATACCGATTTTAGTAAAGCATTTGATAAAGTCAACCACAACCTTCTGTCAAAAAAAATTGACCTTTTTGGTTTCAGTCCCTCTTTGCTAAAGTGAATCAGATCACATCTGACTGGACGTACTCAAAGAGTTAAATTTCGTACTGCAGTTTCCAAATCAAGTGTTGTCTCTTCAGGTCTTCCACAGGGTAGTCATCTTGGTCCTGTGCTGTTTTGTTTGTTCATAAAGGATCTTCCTTTTACTTTAAAGCACTCGAATGTTTTGAGGTATGCAGATGAAGTAAAGATCTTCAGATCGATGATAGACTCTAATGAACAGTGTTATCTTCAGTATGACCTTGATACTCTTTATGAATGTTGCAATCAGAAATTTATGGAACTTAATATTTCCAAATGCAAACACATATCATTTTCAAGAATAACCTCTCTTAAAACTAGCTACTTTTTGGATTCCAATCAGTTTGAAGTCGTAGTCGTAGTAGCTTTGAAGACCTTGGATTGCTTCTAGACCAGCACTTAAACTTCAGTCAACATATCTCTATGGTTGTAAACAAAGCACGTGGTGCTCTTGGCTTCATGAAACGCTGGAGAAGAAGTTCTAATGATTTCTCCCTGACGAAAAACTTATATACTTCGCTAGACAGAAGTATTCTTGAGTACGGTTCAGTGGGATCCGTACTACAATATTCATTCTGATTTGATAGAATCGGTTCAAGTGGTATGGGATCCGTACTACAATATTCATTCTGATTTGATAGAAAACAATTTCTCCGTCGAAATAGGTGGGACAGAAGTTCATACCGATTAAATCTTATAAAGTTTTCTACATTAAAAAGTCGTAGAATCATGCTAAACATTACGCTTTTGACTGAATTAATTCATGGTCAAATAGATTCTTGCTTTCTTTTAAGTCGAATTTTCTTTAACGTTCCTATCAGACATATCAGATATTTTGATCTTTTTAAAATGTCTTATATGAATGTCAATAATGATCCCTTTCGGCACATATGCTATCAATTTAGTTAACTGAAAGATATAATAAATCTATATGAAAATCGAGAAAATTTAAAAAGGAAAATTATATTATTTTTAAATTCTTAGTTTAATACATTTGTATATATATTGCTATTAGTCTGTAAGGATATTTATTATATTATACTCGTATTGACTTCTTAAAGAAACGTTTGTTTTTTAATTTTTTTTTTTAATTTTTTAAGAACTACTATTTCTTTAGATGGATTTTCCTTCTAAGTACATATAATAACCATTAAACACTTCAAAAAACTGTTAAATATTTACAAAAATGGAAGGATTTTAAAAAATAACACAATAATAAATTATTTCTCGTGTATGAGTTCTGGTTCTCTACTTTATAAAAGTACCAAATTTTATCTGCAACTCCAAAGACAAAGCATCTCAACTCATTTTCTGATGGGTCATCATTTTTCTCAAGTGTTGGTTGGCCTATAGTAATAATGGTATATCATTTTTCTTAATATCATCCAAGAAATCTTGTCTCGCTTATTATCCTCCTCAAACTACATTGCTGTTTGCATGCGTTGCATTCTTTTACTCGCCTTCATTTGTTTTAATTGTGTTATTGTTTTCTCTGGCAAAATCTGCAAAGCAATTCTGACATAATATTGCTGTTTACTGTCCATTTAGGGCATTTCAGCTGTCTGTTTGGGTTACTGTTAATATTATTCTTTTTTAGCTGTTTTTTCTCTTATTCTCTGTGTCATCCGTTTAATATCTTTGTTATTTTTTTTTTGCATTTTTTTTTGTTTTTACTGAAAATCAGATGTTGAAAGTGTGCCTGCTGTTCTTCTGTGTGTCTTCTGAAATGAAAACGTTTTATATAAAATGAAATGTCATTTTTTAATGATTGCTGCTTGAAAGTGCTACCATGAGAGCAGCAGATGTGAAAAATACAGTTATCAAGTGTCAGAGTTTTTATTCAATAAAAAAAGTGCCCATACTTATAATTATCGAGTTAGTTAAGATCTTATAGCAAATTTTGTATTAAATTTTCCAAATTTCTAATTCAATTCAAGTTTCCCATTGAATTGAATTCGAGAACTTATAAGACAACTTTGAAAATTCTTGTGAATATTCACGTCCAATATTTGAAGCAAGTCTTCACAGAAATAAGAACCTAAAATCTCTCTTTGCTTGCCAGTGCGGAACTCGCACTCAAAATTTGCTGCATTATTTCCTCTTGCGGACTTCATCACAATTTCTGCAGAAATGATAACTGCTTAAACTTTTAGTCCTTTTAGTCCACATGCCTTAGTCATCAGCATGTCTTTCAATCAGACAGCAACCTATCATGGTGGAAATTAATTGAATCTTCTGGTTTAGCCAACAACAGCCAAGTTCAGAGTGGGGCTGAGTAATGAACAGTAGTTGGACTTATGAAACGGCGTCCACCATACCATAACACCATATACATATCATTATAGACCTGACATCTGCAGAATACAGTCAATGCATGGCACGTGGTTCAAATCCTTCAACTTTTGCCAATGGCCTTATGCATACAGCATACGCGACCACTTTTACTCCTTTTTCTTCCAGAGACAATAATATATTATTAATGGCTATATTCCAATATGTAGCCAGTAGAGGAAACAGTACTCCTTCTTGAAGAGTTCCTCTGCTGACCCATCTTTTTAGATCCACAGATTCCAAGCCTGCCGTAATGCATCATTTAGTAAGTTAGTTATTTATAAACTTTCGTACGGTAGATGATTGACGTCGGTTTTGCACTATTGAAAGCACCTTCAATGTCAAGAAATGCTACCATTTTATATTCTTTGACAGCGAGAGAACCCTTTCAGTGGAATTGCCTTTACTATATGCATGTTCGCTCCGCGACAGGCGATCTCTAGGGATCTTTGTCCTAAGATATATTTCTATCAACCTCTCAAGAGTCTTCAGCATAATGGATGACAGACTAATAGGTCGAAAATCTTAAGCCTTCGTGTGGTAGGGTTTTCCTGCTTTCGGAATGAAAATGACCTTCGTGTCCCTCGATCCCACAGGTATATATGACATTTTGATACTTTCTTACTTTACTTTAATTGGCTATGACAGAATATTTGTTCCACTAGCCGAACGTAGAATAGCGTCCCAAGCGCCTCGATCTTCTGCGCTCATTCTAAAATCTCTGACACCAAGTTTCGAGGTGTCTCCCACAACTTGATCTTTCCATCGGGTTTTTGGTTTTCCCGGTTTGCGTGTACCACCGTGTTTGCCTTCAAAAGACTTTGCTGGAGCTTCTTCGTCCATTTTGACAACATGACCTAGTCAACGCAGCCGTTGTGTTTTGATGCGTGTAACTATGCTATCGTCGTCATACAGCTCGTGGTTCATACGTCGCCTATATTCTCCGTTAACGCAAACTGGTCCATATATTTTACGAAGAATCTTTCTCTCAAATACTCCAAGCACTGCCTCATCTACTTTCACAAGTACCCATGCTTCAGAACCATAGTGTAAGACATTTTGATACGAGTAGGGTATATCTCCCTAAGCCAGGGAACCAGTCTATCAGACACAGCTTGTAATTCAACCGGTGATACATCATCAGGGCCTGGCGACTTAAAGGAGTCGAAACTTCTTATCGCCCAAAAGATTTTCGGCTCAGACACAATTTTCCTAATGGCCTCCGGGGAATGCATATCAGTGACAACCTCTTCTGGCGCCACGAGTAGTTCTAGTGTTTCCTCACAAACATTGTCCATATATTCTCTGACTTCTGAATATACCCCACCGTAATAGGTCTCGAGTTCTTGTTCCTTATTTAGTCTAAATTTTTTCCCAAATCTTTAAGTAAATTTAAACACAACATCCCGAATTGTCTTGCTATTGCTTATTTTGATTTTTTTTTCTGGATGTAATATTTGATTATTTATAATTTTCTTGTTATTTGTTTTATTTTAGATTTTTTTGGTTTTTGTTTTTTTTTATTGGATTATTTGGTTTTTGCTGTTTTTTTATTTTTTTTTTTTGTTTTGGACTTTTTTTTTGGAAAAAATCACGAACAAAGCATTTTATGCCTTAGTCCGGCCTGCGTCGTTTCCAGAGTAATTCGCTTGAAACACATAACTTTGCCACACGAACTTGTTTGCATTGTTCTCAGCATTTTAGAGAATGTGAGAGGTGGTGGCATTACTTCTTATTTTAGCTTAGTCTCCGGGTAAATTCTTTGTTCAGAAATACACTTTTTTGACTGGTGGATTTTTATTTTAGATCGAATTAATTACATAGGATTTGGGTGATGATGGAGGGAATTTCCCAAAAAAAATTAAATAAAAATAATATATAGACACATGCATAGACAGGTCTAGATTGAAGGTCATTTTTTGATTTATCAATAAATTATCTAAACAAATTATACTTTATTTCAAGAATATTTGCAATTATATGGGGTTGCCCAAAAAGTAATTGCGGATTTTTTAAAAGAAAGTAAATGCATTTTTAATAAAACTTAGAATGAACTTTAATCAAATATACTTTTTTTACACTTTTTTCTAAAGCAAGCTAAAAGTAACAGCTGATAACTGACAGAAGAAAGAATGCAATTACAGAGTCACAAGCTGTGAAAAAATTTTTCAACGCCGACTATATGAAAAATCCGCAATTACTTTTTGGGCAACCCAATATTTAAATTGTTGACTGAATCTGTTTATAAAATTTTTGAAGGCTATCAAATTTAAGAAGACAAATATTAAAGATGCTTTAATACTTACAATTCGCGCTATGATAAGTGAGAAGTTTATGTCCAACGCTTAAAACAGTCATTGAAGATCAAGGAGTGTAAGAAGTCCACTGCTCCGAAAATAACTGCCAGCAATATAGCAACGCAATCTATTAGACATTGAAAGATAATAGAGTAAATTAACATGCATTACCTTATGCTAAACAACAATATGTACAATATATATATCATACAAAGAGGCGGAGAAGAATGTAGTTTATTTCCTCTACTCTTTTCTAGTCTTAGTTACCCTATATTTAAAATTTTCACATACATATATCACCCAAACATAAATATTAGCAAATTCTTTGTTCCATAATTCCTTCAAAACATTTTTTTTCGCATTTTTACGTCATATAAGCGATGCATAAAAAAATTTGTTTCAATTCTATTTCGGTTATCTCCTACGCCCAAAAACTATAAACCAGAAGCAAATGTGTATAATTTACTTTCCAACCATAAAAATGTAAATATAGCAGCACATTTATACTTTTCAAATTTAATTAAAACCAAAATATGTATTTACTATTTGAAAGGGATTAAAAAAAAGAGACGCAAAAAACAACACTCACACGCAAACTAAAAATAAAATGTATAGAAAACAATAAAAACAAATCAAAACAAAGAATTTTCTTATGTTGTGTTGTATTTTTAAACTGTAAAATAACAACAAACCTCAAACTATTTTTAAAGAAATTCATTAGTACACTGTGAATGAAGAAATGCTTGAGCATATATGTATGTCCGATACTACATGATGATGGATGGTATGCATTGCATGATGATTCCTCTAAACAACTACTTGAGAATAATTTTGCTGTGTGTACTACTCCTAAACAAATGTGTAGACAAATGTCGCCACCACAGCATAACAACATCGTAGACGATTTGGTAGCAAAAGATCTTAATCTTTTGGTCCCTATGCTTAATTATAATCCCCAAGCACACGTATGAAATGTGAAAATTCATTAAATTAACCAACAAGTTTATGAATATTGCAGAAGCCTATGCTGCGGCAGATGTGACGACTCGTATACTTATCTACGAGGATCGTATGAAAAGTTTTGGGAAATACTGTTATTCAAAATACTGTTATTAGTTTAAATAAATAACAAATAAGCATTCCACATTGTTGCAGAGATTATAACTAGCATTAAGAAAACATCTCTAGCCATAATATATGCAATATAAATGATGTTTTCGCCACTTCCAAAATGTTGGATTTGAATCTCTTGGTGTCTAGCAAAACATCCAATAACACGTGCAGATAATTTGAGCTTTAGTGAATAGAACATTCTCTCCTCCCAAGTACATCTTGCATACCTTATATCTCCTGCTGTCCTCCGTCCTACAGATCGAAAAACCATATAACTTTATATGTCTGACTACTGCAGGCAAGAGTTGACTTTTTCACCACATCCAAAGTGTTGGATTTGAAGCTCTTGCTGTCTAGCAAAACACTCAATAACACATCCAGATAATTTGACCTTTCAATAGAACATTCTATCCTCCCAAGTACACCTTGCGTACCTTATATCTTGTGCTGAAAAGAAGGACTAATATTTTAGACAAATTAACGCCTAGACTATTTCTGTCAGTCTACTTCGCAGTCGTTCGAAGAGTTTACAGAAGTCCTAAAAAGTACCGGGAAGCTTTACTCTAACCCCAATAATCATTGTGCTTGGTCTTGATACAGAAGTGCTGTTTTCGAAAGAGTCTATCGATCGATATATCTTTTCTTTTTCAAATGCAGCTCTATCTTCTTCGATTAATGTTTGGTCAAATTTTTACGCACAGTCGCCCAACTGGCGAAAGAGGAAAAGTCCATAACTTTGTCTTATCTAAAAAAATAAATAAATATAAAATAAAATGATCTTCGCCTTAACAGGCAAAAAAAAAAAAGCTTAAGAAACCTGGACGATCGGAGCAGTTCGAATGTTCGAAACCATTGACACAACTTCCGAAAGATGCACAGCAACATGTGTATGGGAGTAATTTTGTTGAGTAGAAATTAAATCTGCCACTACAACATAGGCATTGGACAAAAAACAGCTAGCAGACATGGTGTGGAGCTTTTTTAGTGTAGTATTTATATCATAGAGGCGTTTTCTCAATGAATTCGATATAAGGTTTGGCCCTTGAAGCCTTGAAAGTGTCCGAAGTGGACTTTTCTTAACCAATAGATTGAAACGCGTACTATGGTTGGTGTTGTTGTATCTTCTGGTTTTACATTTCCATTGCATAGAAAAAATTCTTCGATCATTGAGCTCCTCTCGAAAGAGGATAGGAATAAATTTGTGTTTGTAATTATTTGTTTTTTTTATTCCAAATAGGCTTAAACGATTTTCTTGACATTTTCACAGATTGTGTAAGTTGGTCTTAAGGAATATACTATATGATAATTTTTTAATCGAAAGGGGAGAGGACACTCTTCCTTACCCCAAAAACACCAACCAAAATCAAAAGAGGACTGATCGGAAGCATATGGGCATCGAATAAGTTATTGAAGAGTTAAATGCGGATGTAGAGTAGAGTGGGTAGAGTTCTGCGGCTTCGTCGAAGCAACACTAGAGGCCTCTAGGCTAAGGATGATCCTATCCTCGAAACCTTTTACGATAAGACACTTTAGGTTAGGTTAGGTTGAAAAGAGGGTGCAGAA
Source organism: Stomoxys calcitrans (assembly GCF_963082655.1). Classification (NCBI taxonomy): domain Eukaryota; kingdom Metazoa; phylum Arthropoda; class Insecta; order Diptera; family Muscidae; genus Stomoxys; species Stomoxys calcitrans. The sequence goes on from NC_081555.1 coordinate 35,377,752, forward strand.
ATTAATCCGCCCCATGCCACTATGGACATACACCTAAGCCAGTAATCGGCATGTTGTGCGCTCTAATTACTAAAAAAGTAACCCAATAAAAGAAAATCTAAGTTAGGAATTCCGTTCTACTTACAAAATCCTTAATAGTTTTCAATACCACTCCCCTAAGTTGGTTCATGTCTGGTATTGTATCTCCACCTAAGTGCCGGTATCTGTAAGACGCGAAAGCCGGGCAATGACAAAGGAAATGCTCCAACGTCTCATCATCTTCCCCGCATGCCCTACACATGCAATCACTTGCCGCACCGATTTTACATAAGTGAAATCTGGAACTACTAGTGGACACATATTTCCCGGGAACCTCTTCAACGAACAACGTGCGTCTGAAGATATTGTCGCTGATTGGAGGTCGTTGTCGCTGAATTGTGTTCGAGTCGGAAGTCCATTGTGCGATAAAAAGTTTCGGCTCGTCCTGGTGATGTATCACCGGTTAAAAAAATGCAGGAAAATCGTACCACACAAAGGCGAAAGATTCTAGATGATAGAAACATATCTTAGGGCAAAGATCCCTAGACATCACCTGTCTCGGCAACAGTACGGATACAGTAGGGGAGAGCTCACTTAAACCTCCCTTCACAACCTATTCGCCTACACAGAGGCTTTTCTCGCTATCAAGGAACATATAATGATAGCATTTCTTTCATTACTAGCATTTCTTGAAGGTGCTTTCAACTTCGCTCATGAAGGAGTTGGAGTTTCTAGGCAACAACACTACTGTAAGAAAATGTACTATTATCTTACATACTAAATAATGCATTACAGCAGGCTAACGGTCTGTAGTTCTAAAAAGATGGGTCAGCAGAGGAACTCCTTAAGGAGGTGTACTGTCTCCTCTACTTTGGAATATAGCCATTAACAATAAGTTATTGCCTGTGGAAGAAAAAGGGTGAAAAAGTGGTAGCGTATGCCGATGACATGGCAATTGCGGTTATGGGCAAGCTTCCCAACACTCTTCTTAAAGATATACTTTAGAAAGCTCTACGTGCGACAGCGAAGTGGGCTACCGAAAGTGGTCTAGGTGTAAATCCGTGCAAGACAAAAAAAGTTCTTTTTCAGCAGAAGAGACAAGTTACCCACAGTGGCACCTGTCCCCTTGGGAGGAGAGAATGCTCCATTTACTGAAAGCGCTCAATACCTGGGTGTTTTGGTGAACATGAAATCGAACTTCAAATCAAACATTTTGGAAAGGGCAAGAAAGGCAACCCTTGCCCTACACTCAATCAGTGTATACATTTGCGAGAAAGCCACTGGTAAAAGTTATCAAGCCTATACTACTATATGGCGTTGTAGTGTGGTGGACGGCGTTTCAAAAATGGCTTGTTTGTTTATAACATCCGCAATTGTTTAAAGATCCAAAATGCGCTTCTTGTTTAATTTAATTTGCTTTTTTCATGCAAGTAAAGTTTTCAATGAAAACACCGTTTTATGCGATTAATGTCCCAAAAATAAATGATTTTGTTTATTATTTTGTTTTGATTTGCTGTGTGTTATTGGAAATAAATTGTCATTAACATACAAAGCTCAATCTCAGATGGCGTTTTATAGTAATTAATTAAAAAAATAAATGATATACAATAAAAGTATTTAAATTTCAATTCAGTCTCAAAATCTATTAAGAATACTGCGTTAAAAAGTAGAAAACAACAACAAAAGATTAAACACAACACGGGCGATAAGCTCTTTGCCCGAGTTCACAAATTCAACTGAAGACATTAAACTCTCTTTAAAGTACGCGGATAAAGATCGGGCCCATTTCTAGCTTTCGTGAAGCACGAATTGTTTTACTTGATCTTCGTTCAATGAGTTGAAAACACTATAAGCATACACAACCGCTGGTCAGAAGCAATATGGATGCAAAACAAATTCGTCTTTACCATACTTTGAAGCCATGTTTCATGCATACCCTATGTAATAGATTACTACACAAAAGTATGTTAAAACCATATTTTTTTGTAAAATGTTTAAAGAATATTACTTTACATTATATTATAAATTCATGCATACTTTTTGAACCTTCAAAATGTGCATTAGTATGCTAGAATATTTTCGTATTGCTTCTAAAGCAGGAACAATTTTTTGCTGGGATCCGTCGATGTTCGTCAAAATTGGTTCATAATTGCATATAGCTCCCACATTGTACTTATTGGGTTGGTGTAGGGTATTATACAGTCGGCACCGCCCGACTTTTGCCCTTCCTTACTGGTTTTTGTTATAAATTCAAAATACTACGTCAATATAAATAAATAATGAATATATGAGATTTCGTAAAAATTGAAGCAGGGAGTTTAGCGTCTGGTGTTAATGGGTTAAACACCATTTTCACACTCGTTTGAAATATTTTCATGATTTTAATTATAGCTAATAACACTATGTTCTAATTTATTATTGAACTATTTTCTATTGGAAATGTTGATGATTTTTTTTTTATTAATTTTTGTGAACGCTTTAATGGATATGGGTGGTTTTGATAAGTGTCTATCACACATTTCCTAATAAAGAAGAAAAATCGAAATGACTATTACAAAAATTTTTCCAAATGTTTCTGTACCCAAAAATAGATTATTGTTCGAAATTTTGATATATTTTCAAAAGTCTACACAGATGAAGACATTTTTCATCATAAGGCCTTTTAAAATGTTTATAGCTCACAACAAATGCTGATATTTAGGCCAGAGATTGAGAAATTGACAAAAACCAATAGGCGCGACAAAAAAATTTTATATTTTGTTTTCAAATTTACGATTATTACTTTTTATTTTGATTTTCGAATATAATGTATATATATTTCTCGTATTCCAATGATTACAGCCACATGAAAAAAATGAATGTTTTTATTTATAAATTCACACGAATACGAGTGAATAATATTTATTGTTTTGATTTTGGGCATTGTGCTTTGTTTTACAATTATTAGCAAGCTTTGAGTAATTTCAAATATTTGACAAAAATATAATATTAATTTTTTTAATGATTGCAAAATTTATAGCATGCCCAATATTTGAATGTCTCTGCCTTTTATTGTGAGATGTTGGTGATGTCTCATCATCTTGGGCCTCATTGTCACCCACCGCCTCCTAGTAGTGGTGTTGTAATATTCTGTATGCCATGCCTTATATTTTGTGAATATTTATTCATTGGTTTTGTGGATTATTTGTTTTTATTGTTTATGGAATATAATTTTATATTTTTGTTAATTTTTTTATTTTATTTCATTTAATTTATATATCTGTGGCAAAGCCACACAACAAAGACGTTTGGCTGGTGTCATCGCCAAAAAATGTTTGTATACCAGCGTTTACACAAAAGACGCAAATTGCTAATTGTTTTTATATATTTTTTTTATTTATACATGTCTATTTGGAAACAATTTTTTGGGTGTTGAAGAAAATAAATAATTATTAATTTCATTTAATTCGCTTGTTAATGATCATGATAATATTTATCTGTTTGTAAAGCCTAACAACAACTGTAAGGAGTTTTGGCATGTTGACATACATGCCATGCAATAAATTGTGGTTTAAAGAAAAATCGTTTCTAGAAAAAAAAAAAATCTGTCAAACCAGGTAAAAATGAAAGCTTCTAGGAACCGAACAAGGATAATCTAGAGATCGGTCTCCATGGGAGCTACATCAAGTTATAAACCGATTTCAACCGTACTTAACACAGTTGTTGGAAGTCAAAACAGAACAGCACATGCAAAATTTTAGCCAAGTCGGACAAAATCGCGGCTTGTAATCGTTCAAGATGTCAAATCGAGAGATCGGTCTACGTGTGAGCTACATTAGGTTATAAACCGATTTCAACCGTATTCTGCACAGTTGTTGGAAATCGAAACAGAACAACACATGCAAAATTTTATCCAAATTGGACAAAAATTGCGACGACTTTCATGGGCTCAAGAAGTCCAATCAGTAGATCGGTTTAAATAGAAGCTATATTGAAATCTGCATCGATATGGCCCATTTGAAATCCACCCCAACGACCTACATCAATAAAATGTATCTGTGCAAAATTTTAAGAGGATAGCTTTATGCGTTCGACCGCTATCGTGATTTCGATAGACGGACGGACTAGATCGACTCAAAATGTTCTATCGATCGATTTGTTTAAACAGCTCACGCACGTTTTGTGTTTTGTTTTACTGTCAAACATCTTCAGTTTGATCTATAATTTAACCATGAATCGTCTTAAAAACGAGCAACGCTTGTAAATTATTGAGTTTTATCAAAATGCATGCGCTGTTAAGAAATCTCATCGCACGCCTTTTGTGTTCAGCGACGGAGCTCGTTTTTGGCTCAATGGTGGGTACGTAAATAAGCAGAATTGTCGATTTTGGAGTGAAGATCAGCCAGAAGAATTGCAAAAGCTACCTATGCATCCAGAAAAAGTCACCGTTTGGTGCGGTTTATGGGCTGGTGGCATCATTGGACCGTACTTCTTCAAAGATGATGCGAATCGTAACGTAACTGTACATGGTGAGCGCTTTGTGAGATGATATCCAACTATTTTATATTCAAAATGCAAGAGATTGTCTTGCATGAAATGTGATTTCAACAAGACGGTGCCACATGGCACACAGCACGCGTAACAATGGACGTATTGAGAGGCGAGTTTGGTGAACATTTTATTTTACGTTCGGAACCGGTCAATTGACCGCTTGGATCGTGTAGAATGTTGGAAAGTGTATGCCCAAATTGGACTAAACGGATGGACCATTTGAGGCATAGTCACTGTCCAACATTTGCCTGAAATAATCATCAAACATTATATTATATGGACCGTACCAGGGATGGAAAATACAAATTTTAAAATGGTACTAGAAAGATAATTTTTGGACCGAAAAAATACTTTTAAGTTTTGCATAAAGGTTTCAAGAATATTGGATTGCAGGTATACAAAATATATGTGTGGAAAACTTCTGCCTTACCGATTACGGATTACACTATGTGTGATGGAAATTTAAAAAAAGAAAGAGTTTTGGTTCTCAGACCAAACTTTTGTTAGTGTCATTCATATATATATTGTATATAACCCTAACCGAGCATATTTGTGAGGTATCTAGCCAAGTAGTGTCGCTATTCGACTCGCCATTCGAACTCGGCACATCGTTGGGATAAAACTTAAATCGGACTGAATTCAGTAATAAGGGAGAAGTATACCTTGTACCTTAATGGAAGCCAAAGGCGAAGGGTTTACGATATATCGGAGATATACTTATATCGGAGATAGAGGGGCGAATTTGTGTTTGGACAATGATAGTTATCCGAAAATACGCATCAGATCTTCAAAATTTAGAGTCAAGTAACTATGGGGAACGTCCCACCTTAAAACCGCCCCCAAAACGGGTGTATAGACCGATCGGTACAATATGGGCATAATGAGAGATATCTGGGATTCGAGCACGAATCTCATATAGAATTCAGAGACAAAGTATCAAGGGTCCATGTCTCTGCCAAAGCATGAGGCATCTATTTCCAAATATGAACTGATATTGGCCCCTTACAATCTCCAAGCGATCAGCATAACTCAAATTTGGCAATGGGAAGGACTTGATTCGATCGGCTAAAATGTGATTATCCCTATTTTATCGTGGCAAATTTCGCTGAGATATACTCGCCTCTTTAGACAAAAAAGTTTCGAAAACTTCCGATTTTTTTTTGAAATTTTCTTAGTGCTTGAAAAGGCACTAAATCCGTCGTGGTTGTACTACGGTACACTTCGGGTGGAAAAAGTATTGAAAAAAGTACTAAAGTACTGACTTTTCCATCCCTGGATCGTATTGTCGCTTCAAATAAAGATTTCATTGAATTTTATGAGTTTCTTTTTTTAACTTTTCTATATTTCCAAAAAAATCACCTATTATATAGCTGCCATATATTCCGATCGTTCGATTTAAGGTCATTCAGGAGGCCACCGTAGTGCAGTTGTTAGCATGTATGCCTATGACGCTAAACGAATCCTGGCGAGATCATCAGAAAAAATTTTCAGCGATGGTTTTCTCCTCCTAAGTCTGGCAACATTTGCGAGGTACTATGCCATGTAAAACTTCTCTCCATATGTCGTACTGCGGCACGCCGTTCGGACTCGACTATAAAAAGGAGGCTCCCTATCATTAGCTTAAACTTGAATCGGATAGCACTCATTGATATGATAAGTTTGCCCCTGTTCCTTAATGGAATGTAAAAAAATTGCAAATTTTCATTTCAAAGCGGAGTAAATAAAGAAGCCGGTTGAAATCCAAAGTACTGCCGTCAATAAACTTAGTTAACCCGAAACCTTTTGGGTCGACGAACGCGCATTTAAAACTGGAATATCGAAACGTTCGGTAGGACGATGGTCAATAGAAGCCTTCATTTATTGTCCGATTTCGAAGACATGAGATGTGTAAAGTTCTTCGTCGTCCGTGCGGAGTATAGTTCAGATAAACCTATAATTTTTCGTGATTTTTCGAACATATTCCAGCTCGAGATCGTATTCAATGCTTTCTATTCCAAAAATAGCATAGCAAAGAATTGATAAAAGTTAGGCAAGTGTGTGCGGTTTTTCAACACACTTTGACTGGCATAGTGGATTTTGATTTCTGATACGAAATGTATCTTCATCAACACCTTGTCAAATTAATTAAGGCGCTCTACATACCCAACGACTATTGAGTACGGTGTAGAGCACGCTTTTGTTTAGAAACAGAGCACAATAAGTCCTCTAACTCTTCTTAGCACAGTAAGAGAGAAGGAAGAACAAAGAACAAAAAACGCATCAACATTGCCAGACTCTTTTTGTTGTGCACTCCAAAATTCATCGAATGTCATTGCAAGTGCTTTTTGTGCTTAGGCCACATTGAACTACAGCACAGCGTCGGGCCGGTTCGTCTATTTATACTTTTTTTTATTTTGATATTTATAATCTTTCGTGATTTTTCGAACATATTCCAGTCTTACTTTTATAAGTTCTTTGCTGTGCTATTCTTTGAATAGAAAGGATTGAATATGATCTCGAGCTGGAATATGTTCAAAAAATCAAGAAAATATTTTAAAGATTAAAATTAAAGAGCGCAAACAGACATAGAACTTTAATTGTATATAGCTGCCATACCGATTTTTCGATTTAGGGTCTTTCACCCATAAAGTGCGTTTTTATGATCCAAATTCACTGAAATTTGATACGGTGAGTTGTATTGAACACCTACGCATCTTTCCCTAATATTGTGCTGATCGGAACATAGCTGCCTTATACACCGATCTTCCGATTTACTCTCTTGAAGCCACATAATTTATTGTCCGATTTCGCTAAATTTTGGAACAGTGAGTTGTATTGTTGTGCTTTGACTAGATCAGACCATATTTCGAGATTGCAGTTGCGAGTTCATAAATGGTGCATTTTCCCCAGATTTTGTCGAAATATGATCAATATGGTGGTGGGTATCCAAAGTTCTCCCCGGATAAACCTTTTTACTTGTTTTCTTTTTGTAATTTATTAATATTGCATTTAATTTCAATTTACCAATATTGCATTGTCTCTCATCCTCTCCATGTTACCGTTTTTCAACTTCATGCAATGTACATTTTTTGATGTTAATATAGCTGCAGCCGAATTTCAGCAACAAGAAAAAAATGGCTCATAAACATTTCGAAAGTAATTGCTTCTCAAGAAAAAATTAAACGAGCAGATAACTTGTCACTTTACATTCACGTTTGATTCACTTGACGCCTTTTGCAGTTGTTGTCGCCACCATGCGTGGGTGCCCACGAATTTTATTTATGTGCAAATGCCACAGTAGGGACATGAGGGAATTTGAACAACTTGCTTGTCGTAAAATAAACAATTTTTCGAAAACTGTTCTTATCGCCATTATTTTAGCCTTTCACACATTGCTGTCGTTTTTTTCGGCAACACACTAGACCCACCCATCGTGCAATTGGTGTTAAGTGCAAAGGAGAGTTTTTTTTTTTGAAGTCAATCATCATTGAAGGCGAAGATTTATTTTGAATAATTAGTAAAAATTGTTGTGGTCAGAAAGGGTAAGAAAGCAGACAGTTAGTGCTGTAGTGACTCAGTGTCAGGAACACTTTCCAAGTGTTTTCGTTTCCGTTAGTGTACAACATATAGTCTTTATAAATGAAAATTTTGTTCATTTAAATTGAGTGGCAAAAATTTTAATTTTGCTTATCATAAATTATGAAAAAGCTTTCCCCGTACAACAGAAAACGTTTGCTATTTCTGCAACCTATTACTGTTTCTTCATTTCATAAAAATGTCTGCTGTTATAGCAAACATATTTGCTATATTAGGCTTTAAAAGAAGGATTTTCATCATTGTAATTATCTTGAAGCGGAGGCCACCGTAGCGCAGAGTTTAGCATGTCCGCCTATGACTCTGAACGCCTGGGTTCGAATCCTGGCGAGACCATCAGAAAAAATTTTCAACGGTGATTTTCCCCTCCTAATGCTGGCAACATTTGTGAGGTACTATGCCATGTAAAACTTCTCTCCAAAGAGTTGTCGCACTGCGGCACGCCGTTCGGACTCGGCTATAAAAAGGAGGCCCCTTACCATTGAGCTTAAACTTGAATCGTACTGCACTCATTGATATGTGAGAAGTTTGCCCCTGTTCCTTAGTGGAATGTTCATGGGCAAAATTAGCAATTTGCAATTATCTTGAAGCAGTACTCATTGCTATGAAAAAAGTTCCCCTTTATTCTTCAATGGGAAAACATACTGTAAAATTCTTGTGATAAGCAATCACTGCAGGATAGTGTTTTGTTTTCCACCATCTGTCAAATGATGAGAAATGGTCTGTGATTAATAATTGTGAAAAATAATTTCGATGTCCGCAACACATCAACATTGTCTTCATATTTATACTCAAGTCTATGGCATATTTCGTGCTCGCGTAAGCACTCGCAGACCAGGGCTGGAACCCCAAACTGTCACATATAAACGTAAATATAAATTTGCATATTTTTTTTATTGTGTTGATGATAATAATTGCTCTACTTTTTCATTTTTTTTATATAGTATAGCATGCAAGTGTGATTTTTTTCTTTTTGACAAATGGATTTGTGCGGATACTGTCCACCCATCACACTTCCACTTGCATATTGATTCGTTAGGTTTTGGCAATACAATTTTTTTATTTTTTGGTTGTCAGATCTTAAGACTGTGCCATCACACAAAGAAAGACATTGTTGCTTGCTGATATTCTTGGCTGTGTGAAAATTTATTTGATTTTGTTATTTGGCCATAATATGGCCAAGAAGAAGACGTGTGTAATATTGAGGGTGTAGCTGATGCAGACTGCACCACAGCTCTATCTGTTGCATGCCATGGTACGTCACTCTTGGTACATTCATTCACTCACTTGTCCATCACTCACACGCACTTGCATTCATTCAAAAATAAAACCGAAAATTGAAAAAGTATTTTTCGTCTGCCTTTCAAGACAAAAGACGCTTTCTTGTGTGTTTTGTTTGCATTCCAAATGATGACGATGATGATGATGATGATGGTGGCGATGATAAAAAAATCCAGAGAACGTATAACAGAGGGGGAAAATCATAACAATAATAATAATAATAATAAGTTTATGCCAAAGAATGTTAATGGCTGATATGACAAAGAAATTGGTAAAAAGAATTATTTTAATTGCAAGGGCGTCGATGAGTCCAACTTGCTTCGTTTGTTCGTTCATCCATTAAAGTGATTATGACGCACAGTGCTTTCAAAGAATTGTAGAATTGTCATCTATTGGTGTTTATCAATCGATATTATATCAACATTTTCTATCAATATCAAAACAAATTTAAAATAATTAAAAAATGTTTTTATTTTTTTTAGCTTTTAATAAAATGTGTATTCCAATAAAAAATAAATAAAAATTCGTAAGCGTAATAAAAGCAGTTATTTTTTCTTTGCAAATTGCCGTAGAAGCACCAAAACAATGATCTTGAAAGTAGATCAACGAACCAAAAACAAAAAACCATGTGGTCTATATGTGATCCAAGGTGGAAAAATCGGCCGTATACCTCATAGTTAAATCTGTTAACTCTCATTGACAACTATAACTCGCTTATATCGTACATCTAGTCTTAGCATTATAACTATCGTTTACTCATGTATATCGTCCATCTCGTCGTAGTACTTTATTTTCTTACCTTAATTGGATATGACAGAACATTTGCCCCATTAGCTGAATAGCGTTCCTAGCGTCTCGATCTTCTGCGCTCCTTCTAACATCTCTGACACAAAGTTTCAGATGTAGCGATGTCCGTCTGACGAAAGCATGCCAATTTTTTAAGGAATGAAGCTAGGCGCTTGAAATTTGGCACAAATACTTCTTACTTCGTAGGTCAGTTGGGGATTATAAATGGGCCAAATCGGTCCATGTTTTGATATAGCTGGCATGTAAAGCGATCTTAGGTCTTAACTTCTTGAGCTTCGGGAGGTCGCAAGTATTATCCGATTTGGTTGAAATTTTGCACGTGGGGTTTTGAGTAAACATTCAATACCAACATCTGCGATTAGTCCTGCGGTATCCTCTTCGCCACCATCGTCGAACACTAGCAACTGGGAAAAGTGTTCTTTCCATACCCTCAGCATGTTATCTGTGTCAGTTACCAGATTTCTTTCTTTGTCTCTGCAGGAAGGTGTGTCTGTACCAAAGCCATCGGTTTGATGTTTGATTCTATGGTAAAATTTCCGGACTTCATTCTGACTCCTGTACATCTCAATTCGCTCACACTTACGTCTTTCCATTTCTTTAAGCTTTCTGTGGAGTAAACGTTCCCCTCTTTCCTTTTCTCCCGATACCTCTCCTTTATTTGGCGCGTTGCTTACTGATTGCAGGGTTGCTATGTATGCCACATTCTTGTCTTCAGTAGCTTTTCGAAACTCTTGGCTGTAGCATTGTTTTCTTGTGGAAGATTTCTAGTACCCAAGTACGGATTTCGCAACATTTTCCATGGAGTGGGCAATGGATTGCCAGTGCGCTTTTATATCTCGGGACAAGCATTGCTTTCACTTCATTAAGCAGTTGGGTCAGTCGAGTGGAGTATGCCGTTGCCATCTGTTGTGTTTGCAGCTTTTCAATATCCAGCTTCCTTGCAGGAAAGTTGTGCCTGCACCAAAGCCATCGGTTTGATTCCTGTATATCTCAATTCGCTCACACTTACGTCTTTCCATTTTTGCGGAATAGACGTTTCTCCTCCCTCCTTTTGTCCTGATACCTTTCCTTTATCTGGCGTATTACTACTGATTGTAGGGTTGCTCTGTATGCCGCATTCTTGAATTCAGTAGTATCTCGACTCTCTTGGTCGTACTATGGGTTTATTGGGGGAGGTTTCCGGTACCCAAGTTCGAAATTCGGAACATTTTCCATGGTGTGGGTAATGGACTGGCTTCAGTTGCATCTCGACACTCTTGGTCCTACCATGTGTTTCTTGGGGGAGGTTTCAGGTATCCATGTATGGATTTCGGGTCATTTTCTATGGAGTGAGAAATGGACTGCCACTACGCCGTTATATCAACAGAACATTTCATCTAGCAGTTCGATCAATCAAATAGCGTATGCCGTTGTATCTGTTGTTGTTGTTGTAGCCACATTTTCATGTGAAGGTGGCGATCATCCTCAAGCTCCTGTAGGCGAGTAAGCTCGTTCCGGTCCAAAGGACTGATCGCCGCAAGAATAAGGTGGCCATTGGTTATTTAAAAGCGCCAATAACTCACCTTGTCATATTGAGCATCATAGGCACTCAATATTTATGCAAGAGCGGTTGCTGCCTGGCCTCTCACTGAGACTCTCCGTTCGAAACAGTTGATTGTCCGCGAAGCCGTGGCAACTACTTCGTATGGAGCTTTCCACTATCCGCAATCTGTGGACGCACCCGGTAGCTCGCAGCTAAGTTTCGCGTGATAACAACAAACATCGCACAGATCGGAGCTCAATATTCCAGCCTGTGTAGCGCTCACAGCTATCTCGTGCCGAGGTTGTCATCTTTTGTGTTTTCAGCTTTTCAATGTCCAGCTTCCGTGCAGTGTCAGATCTTATTTTTCTCACCATGCTAAAACGGTTCGAACCTTTAATGCAACAAGTTAATGATCCGAATCTATGTTAGCTCCTCGGATATATCGTACATCTAACACGGTGGATGAATGCCTTCCATCTATTACAACGTGATCAATTGGTTCCTCGTTTTTGATCGGGACAGCCATGTGGCTTAGTAAATATTTTTATGTTGAAATGTGGTGCTGCTAACTACCCAGTTTTTTGCCGCGACGAAATCTATTAGCCTCTACCCATTATCGGACGTTTTCTCGTGGAGGCTAAACTTTCCGACTGTTGCACCAAAGATATTTCCTTTTCGATCTTGGCATTAAAATCTCCCAGAACGATTTTTCTTTATCTGCTCGTTCTTGTCTTCCGTCGGAGCATGGACATAAATAAGGCTAATGTTGAAAATTTTGGCTTTTATGCTGAATGTGATTAGCCTCTCATCCACCGAAGTAAAGGTGGAGATAAGGTGTTTCAGTGTCCGCTAACCACAAATACACAACCAAATTCATGCCTCGAGTTATGGCAGCTAAAGTTTGGTTTGTCACTGTTTGGTGTTGTTGTAACGCCATTCCCAGTCCATCACACTTCCTGTAAGGCGGTAGTATCTGCCTTTTACTTCTCCAATACATCTGTCAGTGCGTATACTGCACTTCTCTATAAAGAGTGCGGGCATTCGAGGTACATATCCGTAGATCATGGTCCTTTTTGCCTTTGCGTGGGTTGCCAACGTTGGGGAATCCCAATATATTCTCTTTCTATATATTGACATTAAAATCTCCCAGAACGATTTTTCTATCATGTGCGGGGCAGCGGTCGTATTCTCTTTCTCTAGGCGCTCGTAGAAAATGTTCTTTATCTGCTTGTTCTTGTCTTCCGTCGGAGCATGGACATAAATAGGGCTAATGTTGAAAAATTCGGATTTTGTGCAGATTGTGGCTTACCTCTCATCCACCGGAGTAAAGTTAAAGACAAGGTGTTTCAGTCTACAACTAACCATAAATCCACAGGCGAATTCAAGCCTGGTGTTATGGCAGTTATAGTTTAGTTTGTCAACTTTTGGTGTTGTTGTGACGCCATTCCCGGTCCATCGTACTTCCTGTAAGGCGATAGTATCTGCCTTGTACTTCTCCAATATATCCGCCAGTGCGTATACTGCACTTCTCCATTCGAGGTACAGATCCACAGAGCATGGTCCTTTTTGCCCTTGCGTGTGTTGCCAACGTTAAGGAACCCCAATATATTTTCTTTCTCTATATTGGCATTAAAATCTCCCAGAACGATTTGTATTTTCTCTCTAGGCGCTTGTAGAAAATATGCTTGGTCTGCTCGTCCTTGTCTTCCATCGGAACATGGTCACAAATAAGGCTGTTGTTGAGTCTGTGTTTACTATTCGTTTGTTTCTCAGAGTAACCCTTATAGTTTTTCTGGGGAGTTGTAGGCCCAGAGCCCCAACCGCATGGGTTATGTGAGATCGCACATGTGTCCCTCGAAGTCGCGAGCGGCTTGCTTCAAGATTCGACGCTCGCCTACAGCCCCTAAACTAACACTAAACTAGGAACAGACGCTGATATAGCCCATTGGTTTTTTGAAGGCGCCAATAACTCGCCTTGTCAATTCGAGTATCATTGGCACTCAGTATTTAAGAAAGAGTCAATGCCACCTGACCCCACACTGAGACTCTTCTCACGAAATTGCTGGCTGCCCTCGAATGCATTTGCAGCTATTCGTGTAAATAAAGGGTGATTTTTTTGAGGTTAGGATTTTCATGCATTAGTATTTGACAGATCACGTGGGATTTCAGACATGGTGTCAAAGAGAAAGATGCTCAGTATGCTTTGACATTTCATCATGAATAGACTTACTAACGAGCAACGCTTGCAAATCATTGAATTTTATTACCAAAATCAGTGTTCGGTTCGAAATGTGTTCATTCACCGTAACGTTGCGTCCAGCAGCATCTTTGAAAAAATACGGTCCAATGATTCCACCAGCGTACAAACCACACCAAACAGTGTATTTTTCGGGATGCATGGGCAGTTCTTGAACGGCTTCTGGTTGCTCTTCACTCCAAATGCGGCAATTTTGCTTATTTACGTAGCCATTCAACCAGAAATGAGCCTCATCGCTGAACGGTGAATGAACACATTTCGAACCGAACACTGATTTTGGTAATAAAATTTAATGATTTGCAAGCGTTGCTCGTTAGTAAGTCTATTCATGATGAAATGTCAAAGCATACTGAGCATCTTTCTCTTTGACACCATGTCTGAAATCCCACGTGATCTGTCAAATACTAATGCATGAAAATCCTAACCTCAAAAAAATCACCCTTTACTATCCACGCCTGGTAGCTTTCAGCTAATTCTCCCGTGACAATGATGAACACCACACAAGTCTGAGCTCAAAGTTCCAGCCCAGTGGTGCTCACAGTTATCCCCTGTCGTCTTAGTTCTATCTCTAATTTACTTCTATGCGTATTTTGGGGAAGTTTTTCTATTTGAATTCAAAAAGGACCACTTTTAATATTGTGCCCATTTTTTTTTTGTCTCGTAGCACTGTTTCTCAATATTGCTGCCTACAGCAGTGACTAATCTGGTCACCTCCCTAACAGTCCCCCACCCAAAAGAATTATTCTATGGATGGAAAATAAACAAAGCCAAAAACAATATAAAAGTGGGTATTCTTTACGATTTCTTTGTAGTGTAGTAATAAAAATTATTATTTACAAAAATTTTGTTTATGGTCAAATTATTCAGTTAACAAGAAAAATAAAAACAAAATATTTTTCGTCATAAGACAATTATATCTAAAGGTTGGAAAAAGTGCAAAAAACAAAGAAAGTTTTTAAAGAAAATACAGAAAACTGTCGTAAAATTTTGCAAATTGTTAGTGTACAAAAAAAGAAAGGAGATCAGTTTTCTGGTTAGAGTCACTATTTCATAACCTCCATACATGTAAGTTGTTGTTGTAATTGCATAATACTAAGAGTCGTTACAATTTGAATAAATTTAAAAATAATTTAAATTATTATTTGCTTCAGCTATAAAAGTCTTTTGTTAATTGGGTCAGTGTGAGATACAACTAAAGCATGCTTGCTTATCGCTAAATCTCTTTCTTTGTTTTAGTTCGAAAGTTTCCAGATGCCAGCATTATTTTCATATGATATCTTCAATATGTGCTGACTTACTTCACATATGGGAAGTTGAAATAAAATTACTTTTTATGGTAAAAATCAATTAGAAGGCATTGTTGCGACCGGGGAAGTTTGTATCTAGGTTCAATTATAAATGTTGTGTGTAAATGGAAAGATTTATCTATGGAAGGCATGAAAACAATTATATAGTTAAAAGAATGCCAAAACGAGCATGGTAACAGATAGAACTTTACAAGACCTGGCTCCTGTATTTGCTCACTAGTAAAGGGCGCTATATAGAAAATGTTCATCCATGATTAAAAATGGATATATTGGGTTGCCCAAAAAGTAATTGCGTATTTTTTAAAATAAAGTAAATGCATTTTTAATAAAACTTAGAATGAACTTTAATCAAATATACTTTTTTACACTTTTTTTCTGAAGCAAGCTAAAAATAACAGCTGATAACTGACAAAGGAAAGAATGCAATTACAGAGTCACAAGCTGTGAAAAAATTTTTCAACGCCGACTATATGAAAAATCCGCAATTACTTTTGGGTAACCCAATATAAACTCTTGATGGAAGCCATAATAGCGCAAAGATTAGCATGTCCGTCTATGACGCTGAACGCCTAGGTTCGAATCCTGGCGGGTACATCCGAAAAAATTGTTAGCGGTGGGTTTCCCCCCAAATGCTGGCAACATTTGTGAGGTACTACGCTCTTCACGAAACGAATGCGCCAGGAATGATTCATCTGCGCCTGTCAAACCAGTCACCGGTCCCCTTATCATTGAGCTTAAACTTGAATCGAACAGCACTCATTGATATGTGAGGAGTTTGTCCTTGTCGGTATGTCTCTGTGACTGCGGGACGAGTATATCGTTTTTTAGGTAGAGGTCTGTGCCATAACAGTACCTGCAAGAGATTTATATAGACAGTATGGCGGCGTTCAAGGCCTTGGGGTCGAGGACGGTGAGGTCGAGGCGCGTGGCAGATTGTTTGAGTCTCTGGATAGGCTCCGAGTTCACGATGCAACGCTGACATGGGTTCCCGGACATGAGGGAATTCCAGGGAATGAGGTGGCTGACGAATGCGCCAGGAGGGGTTTGTCTGCGCCTGGCAAACCACCCACTGGTCCCCTTATCATTGAGCTTAAACTTGAATCGGACAACTCTTATTGATATATGAGGAGTTTGTCCCTGTCGGTATCTCTCTGCGACTGCCGGACGAGTGTATGGTTTTTCAGTTAGAGGTCTGTGCCATAATAGTAGCTACAAGAGATTTATATAGACAGTATGGCGGCGTTCAAAGCCTTGAGGTCGTGGTGCGTGGCGGATTGTTTGAGTTCCTTGATAGGCTCCGAGTTGACGATGTAACAGTCACCTGGGTCCCCGGACATGAGAGAATTTCAGGGAATGAGGGGGCTGACAAATGCCCCAGGAAGTGTTCGTCTGCGCCTGGCAAACCAGCCGCCGATTTTGCCCACGTATCGAGCTACTGAACATAGTAGAAGAGATGGCAGGAGCGGCGTTGGTGGCGAGATGTAACGGTAACCTGGGTTTCCGGACATGAGGGAATTCCAGGGAATGAGGGGACTGACGAATGCGCCAGGAGGTGTCTTGCGGTCTTGCCGCGTGTCGAGCTACGGTACATAGTAGAAGAGATGGCCAGATGGCCGGTGTCGGTGGCAAGATGTTACGGTGACCTGGGGAGATGTAACGACACCTGGGACCTGGCGAGATGTAACGGCACTTGGCCAGAGCGGTGTCGGTGTCGGTGGCGAGATGGGATTCGGCGGACGGTTACCGAATCGCTAGGGCGCTCTGTCCTGTCATCGACCGTAGGAGGACGAGGGAGATGCTGGCTTTGGATAAAAGGTCTATGAGTACCTCAACCGAGGTCATAGCCGAGCACTGCGCCATAGGCCGCTTGGCGGAACGGATTGGAATACTGCATAATGACCTCTGCAGGAGTTGTCTCGATGAGTAGGAGACTATCGTGCACTTCCTATGTTCATGTCCGCGTCTGCAGGGACGCTGGCTCTCCTCTCTGGATAGCCGGTTCTGCTGAGATTTGTTGACGGGACGGGATGGTTCCGTAGGGAGGTGCCATAAGCCTCGGCGAAGGCACATCCGTGCTTGCGTTAGGATGGGCGTTTTTCACCGCTTGCTCTGATTCTTGATGCATCCTGTTTCTTTTTCACTCATGTATAACCTCAGGATTTAGTCCCATGACTCACATCTTCTTTCTCTTCCCTCTTTTTCTATGGTATCACAATGAGCCAAACTGGCCCCCGAGTGAATCCACCTATCGTGGGCAACCCATTTAACCTAACTTTACCTAACCTTGTCCTTGTTCCTTGATGGGTAAATTTGCTTGATGGGTAAACTTTGACAAATGCAAATGTAAATTTTGTCCATGAACATTCCAAAAAGGATTTGGGGCAAACTTCTCATATATCAATGAGTGCAGTCCGATTCAAGTTAAAGCTCAATGATAAGGGACCTCCTTTTTATAGCTGAGTCTGGACGGCGTGCCGCAATGCGACACATCTTTGGAGAGAAGTTTTACATGGCATAGTACCTCACAAATGTTGCCAGCATTAGGAGGTGAAAATCACCGCTGAAAATTTTTTTTCTGATGGTCTACCCAGGATTCGAACCCAGGCGTTCGGCATCATAGGCGGACATGGTGACCTCTGTCAATATTATTTTTTAATTCAAAATATCACATCCTGAAGAAGAGAAGCGATAATTCTCGAAATTTTGGCGAAAAATAAAGATTAATTAAGTGCTAATAGATTCGTCGTGAAGGTTATTTATTCAATCCCTAAATTATTTGAATATTTATACAAAATATAAAAACTCCAACTAAAGTTTTTCTTTAATAATCGAATTTAAAAAAATTCCTGAAAAAAAACTTTTATTTTTTATATTAACCAAACTGCCAAAAAAGTGAAAATAATTGTGTTTAAATTATTGCTAGCTGCTTATTTTTAATTTGGGTTAGTTAATAATAAACCCCATCTAAAAAAACCATACAATTTTCGATGGCGGCAACAAAGTTTGGCGAATGTTAGTTATCTTCACTGCCAGTGCCGAAACTTATGTCAACAACTAATAAATGAAATTGTTAAAAGGAAAGAAAACGAAAAAATAGATAAAACAGAGAAATATGTAAATTTGTTTAATGCGGGTATTTTCAAATGCCACTTGAGATTATTTTATTGTGGCAGCTCAGGTAACACTTAGCAACATGGCATGTTAAAGGCAAATTTGACAATTTAAACTGTCAAAAAAAATCGGGTCTTTGTCACACATCGAAGGAATTGAAATGAAACCCAAAAAGCAAAAACACACGAACCACATATGTTTGTAAGGAATAAAGAAAACACTACAAAAGCCCCAAAAGAAGCAAGACAAATTGTGTGAAATTGTGCGTGAGCTTTTAAACGTAGGCCTCTATTTTTTTCGTAATGACTATTTAACAATTTAATTTGTGCGTTTCTATGAAATGAGTGTGGTGGTACATTTCTATTAACACTTAACAAAAGATAAAGCGGTGCAGATAACCTTACTATGCACACGAGGGCGTTTTCCAATGTAATGGGTATAAGTTGTGGCTGCAATGTCGACTACATATTATTTCACTTTTAAAATTTTAATTAACAATTTTTGTTTTAATATTTTCATATACTTTTTTTATTTAAGATTTTTTTTTAACTTTATTTTTTAATGGTTTTAAAATGATTTTTTTAATGTTTTAATGGTTTTAAAATTATTTTTGTATATTTTTTTTAATTTTATTTATTTTGTATTTACTTATTATTTACTATTTATTTATTTGTTTATTATTTTTTATTATTTAAAAATTTATTTTTTTAATATTTTTTATTATTTAAAAATTTATTTTTTTTAATATTTTTTATTATTTAATTTTTTTTTATTATTTAATTTTTTTTTATTATTATTTTATTATCAAAATTTTTATTTATTTTTTTTTTTGAGACGTAACATAGAAATTTTTTTTTATTATTTAAAAATTTATTTTTTTATTATTTTTTATTATTTAAAAATTTATTTTTTTAATATTTTTTATTATTTAATTTTTTTTTATTATTTAATTTTTTTTTATTATTTTTTATTATCTAAATTTTTATTTTTTTTTTTTGAGACGTAACATAGTTTGGATTGGGTTAAACCAAATGGCTATAATCCAACATTCAAATGCAAATTTTGCTTATGAACATTCCACTAAGGAACAGGGGCAAACTTCTCACATATCAATGAGTGCATTGCGATTCAAGTTTAAGCTCAATGATAAGGGGCCTCCTTTTTAAAGCCGAGTCCAAACGGCGTGCCGCAGTGCGACACCTTATTGGAGACAAGTTTTACATGGCATAGTACCTCACAAAACCTCTGCGCTACGGTGGCCTCCAACATAGTTCTTTTAATTTTTATTATAATTTTTTTAATTTTTATTATTTATGTTTTTTAATTTTAATATTTTTTTATTTTTTTTGTTTTAATTTTTATTTTTTTTTGAATTTTTATTATTTTTTTTTTAATTTTTTATTACTGGTTTTCTAGATTAAGATTGTTATTTATTTTTTTTTTTAATTTTTATTTTTATTTCTTTTTTTAATTTTTTAAATTTTTATTTTTATTTTTTTTTTTATTTTTTTATTTTTTAAATTTTTATTTTTATTTTTTTTATTTTTATTTTTATTTTTTTTTATTTTTATATTTTTTTATTTTTATATTTTTTTATTTTTATTTTTTTTTATATTTTTTTTATATTTTTTTTATATTTTTTTTATTTTTATTTTTTTTAATTTTTATTTTTTTATTTTTATTTTTTTTTACTTTTTTTTTTAATTTTTATTTATTTTTTAATTTTTATTTATTTTTTAATTTTTATTTATTTTTTAATTTTTATATTTCTTTAATTTTAATTTTTTTTAATTTTTGTTTTTTATTTTTTCATATTTTAACTTTTTTTATTTTATTTTTTTTTAATAAATATTTTTTTATTTTATTTTTTTTAGTTTTGTTTGTTTGTTTTTAGTTTTTATTTTTTTAGTTTTTATTTCTTTTTTTTAATTTTGGTTTGTTTTTTTTAATTTTTAAACTTTTATTTATTTTTTAATTTTTATATTTTTTTAATTTAAATTTTTTTATTTTTATACCCTCCATCATAGAATGGGAATATACTAATTTTGTCATTCTGTTTGTAACTCCTCGAAATATTCGTCTAAGACCCTATAAAGTATATCTATTCTTGATCGTCATGACATTTTAAGTCGATCTAGCCATGTCCGTTCGTCTGTCTGTCGAAAGCACGCTAACTTTCGAAGGAGTAAAGCTACCCGCTTGAAATTTTGCACAAATACTTCCTATTATTGTAGATCGATTGGGATTGTAAATGGACCATATCGGTCCACGTTTTGATATAGCTGTCATATAAACCGATCTGGAGTCTTGACTTCTTGAGCCTCTAGAGAGCGCAATTCTTATTCGATTTGGGTGAAATTTTGCATGAAATGTTCTGGTACAACTTCCGACAACTATGAGTATGCTGAGTATGGTTGAAATTGGTCCATAACCTGATATAGATGTCATACAAACCTATCTGGGGTGTTGACTTCTTAAGCGTCTAGAGTGTGCAATTCCCAACCGATGTGGCTGAAATTTTGCACGACGTATTAAGTTAAGACTTTTAACAACTGTGCTGAGTATGGTTAAAATCGATCCTAACCTGATATAGCTGCCATATAATCCGATCTTGATTCTTGACTTCTTGAGCCACTAGAGGGCGCAATTCTTATTCGATTTGGTTGAAATTTTGCATGACGTTTTTTGTTATGACTTCTAACATCTGTGCCAAATATGGTACAAATCGATCCATAACCTGATATAGCTGCTATTAAACCGATCTGGGATCGCCTCCAGAGGGCGTAATTATTATCCTAAAATAATTATTTTTTGCAACATGACCTTCAACATATATGTCAAATATGGTCCAAATCTATCTATAGCCTGATACAGCTCCCATATAAACCTATCTCTCGATTTTGCTTCTGAAGTCCCTAAAGGGCGCAATTATTACTCGAATTAGCTGAAATTTTACACAATGACTTCTACTATAGTCTCTAACATTCAACTCAGTTATGGTTCGAATTCTTTGCTTTTATCCATTGTTTGCCTAAAAAGAGATATCGGGAAAAGAACTCGACAAATGTGATCTATGGTGGAGGGTATATAAGATTCGACCCGGCCTTTTGCTTTTTTTAAATTTTTTTTTACATGTCTGTTTGCGCTCTTTTATTTTGATCTTTAAAATCCTTTCGTGAGTTTTCAAGATTATTTAAATTCAGTTCTTTCTATTCAAAGAATAACATAACGAGTTTAGCAAGAGTGTGCTGTTGGCAAAAACACTTTGACTAGCATGATGAATCGCGTTTTCTGATACGCCATATACCTTTATCAAGGTACATGGTGGTGTTGAGCACGATATTGTTCTGAAACAGGCCAATATGTCCCCTATTATTTTTTTAAATTAAATTTATTATTAATTTTTTAATTTTAATTTGTTAGTTATTTTTTTAATTTATTTTTTTATTTCATTTTTTAATTATATTGCATCTTCTTACTATTTTTTTTAATTTTTAAATTGTTATGTTTTTTATTCTTGATATTTTGCTTAATGATTCACAACTACATTTCATAAGTAATCGACCCGACTATTTCCATATTTGTACATTGATCGATGCATAATTAATGTTTCGAATATTTTCGGGGTTTCCCCCAAAAGTCGAATTTCATTGGAATTTTTATTGTAATTAAAAATCTCTAATAAAAGACATTTATTTTTACAGTCCTATATTAGATTAGATCGCCATTTTGTTTAAAACAATACAACTATGTATGCCTCAAAACAAAATAAACTTTTTTTTGCTATATAATCAAAGTTCCATGCCAAAATAATAATACTACTGTTTATTGATAGCCCAATGATAACGAAATTAGTTAACAGAAACTTCGCCACAAACTGATAGTAATGTAATGTAAGGCCGCCTTATCATCTTTGGGTATTTGCTAGTTAAATTGCGCGTCTTGGTTTTTTCTCCTTTTCAAAACTAGTTTCCTATTGTAAAAAAACTGGAAATATTAGTTTAAGAAAAAAAAATTTTAAAAACAAAAACACATATCACTAAAGTTTGCAAATAAATTGTAAGGGGATTTATAATTTTTTTCCTACACCTTTCCATGTCCATCATTTAAAAAGGTTTCGAATATAATAAGCGTGAAATTTATTGATGTGCACAAAACCATATACATATATTAACCATGTTAGTTTATGCTATATAATGCCTATATAGGACCATAAACAGAAAAGATTTCTAGAGATTTTTTTGCGAAAATCGCTATGCTAAAATTTTTCGCCCGATTAAAACTTTTACCTCAAACCTAAGACGCTTTCTCTTTGTAGTTGTGTGCAAATGGCGCACTTTAAGCCATGTAAAACTTTATTCTTGAATAGGACAAAACTCATTAATAGGGACGCATTAATGGACCCGCTGTTCTTCTCTACACCATAAAATTTACTTTTCGAAAATATGAAAAACAAAAATATATAACTTTACATATTTTGTTCCCAGACTTCCAGCATCAAGACTTTCAGAGCCATAGATTCTCTTTTTTATCTAGCGTATGGCTTATCTAATTAAAAAATCTTATTATACCGAATACAATAGTTTAAGGATACACAGTTCCCTCCTCGCTTAACTTTACCCCATATTTTGATGCAAGATTTGTACTCTACTGTCAATGACCTTCAATTAGAATCCTATTTTGTCCCACTCGGTCACAAGCCGGTTTGGTTTTTTTTGATTGGTGGACGTCTCCCTGGACACTTATTTTTAATTTGGATATCAGATTCCTACTCTACTCCCATAGATCTTTTATTTGAGTACCATATTATCTCGTTCGGTTCACATGTGCGTTGTATTGGTCCTTTGAGGTTTGGGGCGGCACCATAGACCATCATAGGTCCCAAACATTTATATCAGATTCGCACACTACATCTATAAAGTTTTCATTTGATTCCCACATATTCCGAAAGGTCTTTATCCCTTTAGAGGATTTTGTTCGTGGGGCGGCCTCCAGGTACTTTGGGGATACATTTGTATATTAGATTCTTATTCTACTCTCACATACCTTCCATTTGATACCCATATTGTCCCATTCGGTCAGCATGTCCGTTTGGGGAGTTTTTTTGGTGGGGTGTTCCCCCAAGTTACTTGACTTCGATTATCCAAAGGGGAAGTACCCAATTTTCGGAGTAGGAAAAATTTGAGTTAAATTGGTTTCAATATATGTAAACACAATATTCTCCCGCTTTGCTTGCCTTATCTGTCTCGTGAAAACTACATCTTTACTGTTCTTCTTTCTTAAGTCTTTCACTCAGCACAAGATTCGTTTTTAATGACGCGTGTCAAGGCGGAACTCTAGTGAAGAAACACTAGGTTAGGTTAGGTTGAATGGGTCGCCCACCAAAGGTGAGTTCACAGGAGGAAGAAAAATGAAAATGTGAGACCACGTACTAGAGGTTATACACGAATAAAAAGAATAAGATAAAGACACAAAGACAGGAGGAGTAGAGAAACCCGAGCGGGAGGTAAAGAAACGCCCTTCGCTACGCAAGCAAGGACCTACCTACGCCGGAGCCTGTGTCACCCCCCCGTTGGAAGCATCCTGTTCCCTCAACAAACCTCAAGAGAGATACCAGAGGTACGTTCGCAATTTCACCCAGATCACAGAAGAAACGGCCTACGTCTCTGCAGACCCGGACAGGAACAAAGCAAGGGCTCAATAGTCTCCTCCTCATCCTCATCGAGGCAACTCCTACAGAAGTCATTGTGCCTATGGCACAGTGTCCGGTTATGACTCCTGTTAAAGTACTCATCGACCTTTTATCGAACACCAGCAATTCCCTCGTCCTCCTCCGGTCGATGACCGGCCATAGCGCCTTCGCAGTCCGGCAACCATCTACCATGTCCAACCTCTCCACCGACGCCGCCATGGCCATTCCCTCTACTGTGTTCAGTAGCTCGACAAACGGCACGTAGGCAAGATCGACGACTGGTCCGCGCGGCGCAGACGAACCCCTCCTTGAGCACTCGACCACCCTTTCATTCCCTGGAATCCCCTAATGACCAGGAACCCATTTCAGCGTCACATCGTGGGCCCGGAGCCTATACAGGGATTCTAAACTGTCCGCCACGCATCTCGACCTCATCATCCTCGACTCCAAGGCCTTGAGCGCCGCCATACTGTCCACATAAATTCTGAGTTTCGAGGGAGGTAAGTTCCTTACCAGAATTTCTCTGGCGGCCACTGCAATGCCACAGACATCTGCCTGAAAGACCATACCCTCGTCCGGCAACCAACCAATGACTGGTACGCCCTTCGCAGACGAACCCCTCCTTGAGCACTCGTCCGCCCTCTCATTCCCTGGAATCCCCTCATGCCTAGGAACCCATGTCAGCGTCACATCGTGGGCCCGGAGCCTATACAGGGATTCCAAACATACCGCCATGCATCTCGACCTCACCATCCTCCACCCCAAGGCCTTGAGCGCCGCCATACTGTCCACATAAAATAAAGTTGCGAGGGCGATAAATCTCTTACTAGGATTTCTCTTGCGGCTCCTGCAATGGGACAGACCTCTGCCTGAAAGACCGTACATTCGTCCGGCAGTCTCAGAGACGTAACCATTAAGTTCAAAAGTAATGCAATCGCTGCATAAGCCTATTTTAGACCGATACATCGATATATGCGGCGGTTTTTATATATTCATTCTTATTTTCTACAAACAAATGTTGATTGACATTCGCAATAGTCAAAACAGCCGGCTCATTTTGAATGCCTCAAAATAGCTGGCTTATTTTGAATGCCTCATAATACAGGGATGGCAATGCCACTATTGGGAAAAGTAACCATAAATGGGTTTTGGGTCGACCTTATTTTCAGGCTATGTTATAAGATATTTTGAAATATTTTATATATTGTAAAGAATATACAAAAACAATTCCTATAATGTTCGATTTTGGATATATACATTCACAGGAACATTTTATAAACCACTTCATAAATAAAAATAGTTTTTTTTTAACTTATTATGTTATAAGCCTAGAAAACCCCCAAAAAATAACGTTGGTATTGACCCCTATCACTGGTATACTTTGCAAATTTTCCCTTCTTATGTCAGTTGTTCAATGTTTTGTTTATTTAAATTATTTTATCTCTTATTGTTGATCATTGCAATCCCCAGTCTCCTCAAAATCATGTTTAATGTTCATTAAACAAATGTGTAGTAGTTGAGTTGTTGTTTTTTTTTTTGTATTATTTTTGTTTTAATTTTGTTGTGTTGTTGACCTTGGTACACTTTCAATAAAAACAAAAAGCACAACCAAAAAAAATTTTCGATAAAAAACACACAAAAAAACAGCACCTCACACTTTCTCAAATTGTTGTTGTGTTTTGTGTGTGTTTTTTATATTGCAAACGCTTACAAATAACGCATAATAACCAAAGGTAAAATACAACACAAGTATATAGTAGTATATGCCGTGGTGGACTTTGAAGGTGACAGAGCAGTATGGAGAGGAAAAAGTGGAATGTATGTTGTTGTGGTGTACAAGTACACTACAACATTCCAAAGTCGTTTGATTTGTGATCGGCGTTTATCATAAACATAAAGCATCATTTTGGTCATTGCAAATCGAACATTAATTCCAAAACAGGTCAAACATATGGAAATTAAGCGGAATAAATGAAATTGTTAAGTTGCCATGTGAAAAAATATGTTTTTTTGTTTTCTTGTGAATCATAGGAGTATATGGGAAAGTTAGAAACTAAATGACAAGATTTTTAATTTAATAAGGCAAAAAAGTGGACAGGAGAAAATCTTTATTTGTTAAAAACGTAGTATTCATTTAAATAATGTTAATTTAATTAATTAATATTATTTGTAGCATTGGTTATCTCCTCCTAATGCTGGCGACATTTGTGAGTTATAGTACCTATGCCATATACAAATTTCTACCCAAAGAGGTGTGTCACTGCGGCACGCTTAAATAGGACAACACTTATTGATATATGAGAAGTTTTCCACTGTTCCTTAGTGATCACGTCAAATTTTCAATTTGTTATCAGTCTTCCCCGCAAAACATCTTTTTATACCCTACACCACCACTGTGGTACAGCATATTATAGCATTTGATTGCAACGTTAAGAAGGAGAAGAGCCAGACCCCATCGATAAGTATATTGATATCGACTCAGAATCGCTTTCTGATTCAATTTAGCCATTTTCTTCTGTTCGTCTGTGAGTTCATGCATTCTTGTAACCAAGATACACATCGTATTTGTTGTTCAATCGTTACGAAATTTTGCACATGTCACTTTTTTGGCTCAGAGATTTTGATAAAAATCGGTTCAGATTTAGATAAAGCTCCCATATACTGTTGAACCTCGATTATCCGCGTTGCTATTAACCGGCATGCTTTGCTTTTGGTTTTGACTTCTTTTAACCGTGGTTTACCTCTATCATCTGTGTTTCATCCCTCTAATAACCATATTTACCTCTATTATCCATGCACCACACACATGAGTTTTATCCGTGCACCACACACATGATACAATTTTCAACTGACAAAATTTTTCTAGGACTCTTTTGTTACTTATCTTAATATATCTGCAAGATTTCATCAAAATCGGTTCAGATTTCGAAATAGCTCCCATATATATTTATCGCCGGATTTGCACTCATATGGCCGTAGTAACAGCAATTTTCAAACGAACTGTTTGAAAAAAGTCTGTTCAGATTTAGATATAGCTCTCATATACATATATCTATTGCCCGAGTTTATAAATTTAGGGTAGGTGTAGGTTATTATATAGTCGGCCGCCCGACTTTAGCCTTTCCTTAATTAATAAAAATAAATGAATGAATAAATAATAAAAAAAATGGACGAAAAAAGAACATTAGGAAAATTTTTAGATGTGAATATCCCCTACTATGTTGTAGGCCCTGTTTTATTCCAGTACTATGCAGTGCAGTTCAACGAAGAATGTATGGAAATGACATCTATCCAGTATGTAGAACATCTGTCTTCAGAATTGCCATTTTATGTTTTCACAATAAGGTATGGTCACCTGCAGAAATGCCACTATTGTGAATGGCCGAATACAATTTAAACTGATTATTTTTTTTTTATAAATGCACAAATCTCAATAAATTTTATTGGAGTTCTATGTCCGCTCATGTGTTGTAAATTTTAATTGTTAATTTTACAAATATCACTTTTTTTTGTTCGTTTTGTTTTGACTAGTTGGCATACAGTGCTACCACCTGCTATCAAACAAACCGCCTGTCTTGCATTGAATAATTTTTATACCCACCACCATAGGATGGGTGGGTCTACTCATTCCGTTTGTAACACCTCGAAATATTGATCTGAGGCCCCATAAAGCATATATATTCTGAATATCGATATTGGTCGTCGGGGATTGCATATGGGCCTTATCGGTTCAGATTTGGATATAGCTCCCATATAAACCGATCTCCCGATTTGACTTCTTGAGCCCCAGGAAGCCGCAATTTTTGTCCGATTTGGCTGAAATTGTGCATGTGGTGTTTTCCTATGACTTTCATCGATTGTGCCTTGTACGGTCCACATCGGTCTATAACCTTATACAGCTCCCATATGAACCGATCTCCCGATTTGACTTCTTGAGTCATTACAAGCCTCAATTTTAGTCCGATTTGATTGAAATTTTTCATGCGGTGTTCTGTTACGACTACCAACAACTATGCCAAATACGGTCCAAATCAGTTTATAACCTGATATAGCTCCCTTGTAAACCGGTATCTCAATCATCCTTGTTCGGTTCGTATTAGCTTTAATTTTTGGTGGTTTGGCAGATGTTTGGTATGTAGAATAAAATTATGCCCTTCAACTAAATTTATTCTACAAAATTTTTAGCAGAATCCATGGTGGTGGGTTCCCAAGATTCGGCCCGGCTGAACTTGGCACGCTTTTACTTGTTTTTGGTATTTTCTTTTTGTCCTTGAAGGCCAGTACTAAAATAAAACGCAGCAACTATTAACTTGTATATCCAAAAATATTCTTGTTGCGTCTTAAAGTCATGAAATCATTGCCAATATGCTTCGATCAAGGACAAAATCTTTATTTATCAGTAAGTTTTCGGTTTGTGTGGCGTCTTCCTATAATCTGCCACCTTCGACTTTTAATTTAAAGTTTTACACCCACTTTGTCATTAATCAAATTTTTGTTCACCCTAAAACAATCTTTTTCCCCATTGTGGAATGTTTTAGGCACGTGGTCTGTGGTGTTACTCTAAAGCTGTTGAAGTGGCGGCGGCGACGGCGTCACACTGCCATCCTCAGCCATCGTCATGATAAATGCACTTTCAGTTTCTTTCGGTTTAATCGTAAAAAAAAAACATTTTGCTTTGAATTGAAAAACTGCTGGTGCCTCTGCGCTACTGCTGTTGTGTTTCTCTTTTCGCTGAGGCGTTTTAATAATAGGTTTTGATTATCAAATAAATGTAAATGAAATGAAAAACGAAAGCTGCTGTTCAATAGCTGCCGCAGCAACAGGCATATAGCCGGCATATATTCAGCTGTAGACACGTTTTTTTGTTAAACGATTTTATTGCTTTTTTATTTTTGTTGCTAGTAGTGGGCCTAGCAATTTTTTTTTTATAAATAAAATTCATATGAAGGCAGCAACAACAACAAAAATCCCATTGTCATAGAAAATTAAATTTAAAAGAAACAATGCAAATAAAAAATGACGGTGTTAAAATTTTCGATTAGTTTTAAATGACAATGAGATTTGCTATAATGACATTTAACATAAATCAGCTGTTGTTATGTGGGTGTAAAATGTTGGCGAAGTAATTTTGATAATGGTAGAAAACAATTAAATTATTGTACAGATTCGGCCTAAAATTAATTACTGATAAATATACCCGAAATGGAAAACTTCTCTCCAGAGAGGTGCTAGTGATATATAAAGGAGGTCCCTTATCATTGAGCTTAAACTTGAATCGGACAGCATTCATTGATAGATGAGAAGTTTGCCCCTGTTCCTTAATGGAATGTTCGTGTGCAACTTTGCATTTGCAATGGAAAGAAAAAGAGTGGTATCTAAAGGATACCAGAAGGTTATTTTTTCTTTATTATTATTTCAAAATTTTACCATTTTATAGATCTCTTCAAGGCATCTTACAGAGTCTTTAATATTTTTATACCCACCACCGTAGGATAGAGGGTATATTCATTTAGTCATTCCGTTTGCAACACATCGAAATATCAATTTCCCAACCTACAAAGTATATGTATTGGGTTGCCCAAAAAGTAATTGCGGATTTTTTAAAAGAAAGTAAATGCATTTTTAATAAAACTTAGAAAGAACTTTAATCAAATATACTTTTTTACACTTTTTTTTCTAAAGCAAGCTAAAAGTAACAGCTGATAACTGACAGTAGAAAGAATGCAATTACAGAGTCACAAGCTGTGAAAAAATTTGTCAACGCCGACTATATGAAAAATCCGCAATTACTTTTTGGGCAACCCAATATATCGGATCGTCATAAAATTCTAAGACGATTTAACGATGTCCGTGTGTCTAATCACTCTAGAGCCTTCAAAAATTGAGATAATGAGATGAGAGTTGGCACAGGTACGTCTTTTTGATGCACGCTGGTTCTTGAACGGTCCAAATCGGACCATATTTGGATATAGCTGCTATATACACCGATTTTCCGATAAAGGGTCCAATGCCCATAAAAACGTTATTTCTCATCGAATTTTCCTGAAATTTGACACAGTGAGTATTTTAAGGCTTCCCGGCAACTGACCCAAGTATGGTTCACATTGGACTATATTTAGATATAGCTACCATATAGACCGATCTGCCGATAAAGGGGTTGAAGACCATAAAAGCTTTATTTATTACCCGATTTCGGTGAAATTTGCAACAGTGGGTTACTTTAAGCCTCCCGACATCTGACCTAAATATGGATTAGGTCGGTCCATATTTAGATATAGCTCCCATATAGACCGATCTGCCGATAAAGGGTCTGAAGCCCATAAAAGCTTTATTTATTACCCGATTTCGCTAAAATTTGAAACAGTGAATTATTTTTAGCCTCCTGACACCCGACCTAAATATGCTTCAGATCGGACTATATGTAGATATAGCTGCCATATAGACCGATTTGCCGATAAGGGGACTGAAGTCCATAATATCTTTATTTATTTCCCGATTTCGCTGAAATTTGAAACAGTGAGTTTTTCTGAGCCTCACGATATCCAACCTTAATATGGTTCATATCGTTTTATAATTGGATATATCTGCCAAAAAGACCAATATTTTGTTCTACAAAATTGAATAGTGACATATATAGTAGACCACTCAATGTGCCGAATTTGGGTGCTTAAGTTATCAAATTTTCACAATATGGGGTTTAGATATATACCCGAGGTGGTGGGTGTCCAAAGTTTGACCCGACCGAACTTGATGCCTTTTTACTTATCTTATTTGTTCCAGTCTTTCGCAATGACTATATTCACTAACAATAACTAAAAATGTTATGATGACAACCCCGGTTTACTTAATCTATTTCAGAAACTAATGATCTTATTCACAAAAGTTAAAACCCCGTTTACACTGCTCATTAAATCCGGATTTAAGGCTCTCGTCAGCTGATTTTATAATAGGGAAAACAGATGATTGAGCCATTTAATCCGGATTTAAAGAGCAGTATAAATGGGGTTTAATAAAGATTTGAAATAGGTTTATTTGGCAGACTTCCTTTACAGAACTGTCAAACAAACCCGTTTTAAGATTTTATAAAGTTTTCTGTCTACGACCGTAATAATTTAAAGTGAATATATTTTTGTAAGACTCTCCTCAAACGAATGTTTTAAAAATGCACTGCTACGGACAATATACTGCGCTATTATAGCAAATAAATTTTCTTTTAATGTATTACACTAAACAGCAAACGGAAAAAATGCCAATGATATTTTCATTAGTTTTAAGGAAACCAATTCCTTTATTCCAAGTTAACATGGACACATGACATAATAATAAGTATTATTCATAGTATATATATAATAACAAACATTTTGAATGCCATAAATTAATTCTACACACTGCATAATATGCGAAAAACAAAATAAACCATCCATGCATGGTTGCGGATCATATGTTCAGTGGAATGTCAATCATATTAATATGATGATTTAAATAAAAGTGAAATTAATTCACAATAAATGCATCAAATGACAAAATAAATCATATCCTTTGGCCGTCAACAAATCTGCTGTTAATTAAGCCAAATGAAAGGGAATTTGAAAATTCTTAAATTTTTGTGGCTGTGGTAACAATCATTTA
The DNA here is from genome assembly GCF_963082655.1 of Stomoxys calcitrans. Taxonomy (NCBI): domain Eukaryota; kingdom Metazoa; phylum Arthropoda; class Insecta; order Diptera; family Muscidae; genus Stomoxys; species Stomoxys calcitrans. The sequence goes on from NC_081555.1 coordinate 35,409,479, forward strand.
AATGATGCAATCATGATTGTTCTTAATTGAATTTGCGTGTCAGCGAATCATTAGTAAGAGATTGTATTTTTATATGCCTTAAATGGGTATATGTGTCATTTTATGTGATCAAAATAAGCGGTAATGGGACGTTTACACTTGAAAAAACAACCAAGGTATAAGGTTATGGATAAAAGTAACCATTGAATAGTAACGAAGCCATTATGTAGTCACATTACATAAAAAAGAAGAGTATTATAACGAAATTTAATTTTTGAGCAAGCCTTCATACAATAACAAAAAATTTATGATTTGGTAATTATTTTAAAAGTCTTGTCTAAAAATTTTTGAGCAACAGTGTTGCTAATATTTCTATCGGTTTTTGCCGATAGATATTCTTGTAATGCATTATTCTCCCCTCGGCTCTCTTAAACCTTTTCTTAGTCTTCTGTTGTGGCATTACTCATCGTACTTTAAGATAATATAAATAATGTATTAGCTGTTGCGAGTAATGATTGATATACATACATATATGTGTATGTGTGTGTAAATAACTGCAAATACTTTGCCTACGACTCATCGCTTCTCATCGATCAGCTGAAGAAGGGAATGTGGAGCTGCAATTCTGGGGGGTTTTTCTTTTTCCTCTTCTTATTATAATTATCAAAATGTCAACAAAGGGCAACCCAAACAATTCGAGTTTGTAGCTGCAACCATCGCACAAAGAAAAGGCGCAAATTTATTGTAAGAAGTAGGGATTGAGTGTGCTTGTTGTTGTAGCTATTCTTGTCAATAATAAAAGAAAAATATATGCAAGAGCAATAACAACAAAGATTTGCCAGTAGAATAAGTGGCAAAAGTTCAATTACCTTAAACCTAAAGAAAGAAACGAACAATCAACCTTAATAAAAGCCAATCACCATAAGTAGTGTCAAAATATGCTAGCAGACAGACATACATACATGCACATCGACAGTATTTGTTAAAATTGTCAATGGATTTTAATGAGCATGCAAATAATTACAAAAAATTGTAAAAATAATGTCAACAAAAGTTACGCCATAAACAATGATAAAATCAGCCAAGTATTAAGGATATTACACCTACACTCATCAACATGGCAACCCACAAAAATTAAAGCATTGCCTTAGGGTACACTTATAAAGGTAGTTCGTGGTCTAATATCATTTGTGGATATTTTTCTGTGGGTGTAATGATTATAGATAAACACAATTATTTATTTATTAATCACTTGAAAAATCATTTGACAAAATGCTTATAATGTTCTCAACATTTTCCAAATGGAAGTGATTATAATCTGGTTTCCCGTTGCATAGTAGGACCAGAGGGAAAAAGAAAGTAAGGCAATGCTAATAAGCAAACGACTCGTTTTTTATTTATTTATTTATTATGTCCTTATAATGTTCTGAAAGCGTCTGGCTTTTCCTTTACAATTTATAAGGGCAAAACGACTCGTTTGCCACAAAAACGATTCATTTAAAGCATGTGACCGCGAATATATGCCTAAATTGTGCTAATAACCACAACCCTGATTAATGTCAAAAATTAAAAATTGATTTTTTTTCAAAAAATTTTTGTAAAATATACAAAATTTTACAGAAAAAATAAATCTTAAAAATAGTGCATCTCCTAATGCTGGCAAAATTTTTGATACACTATGCCATTTGAAAAAATGGTATGGCAGCCATGAAAAATGTTGTTGCACAGCGGCACGCCGTTCGGACTCGTCTATTAAAAGGAGGCCCCTTATCAATGATATATATATGAGCATCGGTGAACTTTCACACCAATCGGTGTGATTTTAGGCCCAAGTTCTAAAATCGAAGGATCTGTTTATGTTTATATTGGATGTTTTTTATGATGTTGTCGCCAGGATTCAAACCTGGGCCGACGTACAGAGGTGGGTAAGTCAATACGATCAAATATGGCCAACATTTTTTTATGGTGGTCTAGCCAGTAGGAGGGCCATCGTGGCACATAGGTTAGCATGTCGTCATATAACGCTGAAGGTCTGGAATTTCATCGGCAGTCTCTCCCAATTAGGTTAGGTTGAAAAGAGTGTGCAGATATTAATCCGCCTCATGGCACTATGGACATGCACCTAAGCCAGTAGTCGGCTTGTTGTGCGCCCTAAATAAAAAATAAAAGTAACCTCGGGAAGGAAATCTAAGTTGGGAATCCCGTGCTATTTACAAAATTCCTAAATATTTTCCATGCCAATACCCAAAGTTTGTTCATGTCTGGTACAGTGTCCCCACCTAAGTGCCGGTATCTGTTAGAAGCGAAAGCCGGGCAATGACAAAGAAAATGCTCCAACCTCTCATCATCTTCCCCGCATGCCCTACACATGCTATCACTTGTCGTAACGACCTTCTCTTGATATAGGCATGCTTTTTGTAAACGGTGATTTTTTTGAGGTTAGGATTTTCATGCATTAGTATTTGACAGATCACGTGGGATTTCAGACATGGTGTCAAAGAGAAAGATGCTCAGTATGCTTTGACATTTCATCATGAATAGACTTACTAACGAGCAACGCTTGCAAATCATTGAATTTTATTACCAAAATCAGTGTTCGGTTCGAAATGTGTTCATTCACCGTAACGTTGCGTCCAACAGCATCTTTGAAAAAATACGGTCCAATGATTCCACCAGCGTACAAACCACACCAAACAGTGCATTTTTCGGGATGCATGGGCAGTTCTTGAACGGCTTCTGGTTGCTCTTCACTCCAAATGCGGCAATTTTGCTTATTTACGTAGCCATTCAACCAGAAATGAGCCTCATCGCTGAACAAAATTTGTCAAAATTTGAACACATTTCGAACCGAACACTGATTTTGGTAATAAAATTCAATGATTTGCAAGCGTTGCTCGTTAGTAAGTCTATTCATGATGAAATGTCAAAGCATACTGAGCATCTTTCTCTTTGACACCATGTCTGAAATCCCACGTGATCTGTCAAATACTAATGCATGAAAATCCTAACCTCAAAAAAATCACCCTTTATTTGAGAAGTTCGCTGGATGTCCATGGGTTTTTGAAAGAAACTTTTTTATCTTGTCATTAACGCTATGCTATCGACCTGTTAGCAGAAAAACTTTGAGGAGGCACGTTTTCCCGCTCCGGATATCTTATGATATTCCTTGAGTCGTGTGTAATATTCCCATTTCCCAATTAATACTGGCAAGATTTGTAAAATATTCAACCGTTTAAAACTCCTCTACTAAGTGGTGTCACTCTGCGGTACGCTCTCCGGACCCTAGATTAAAAAGAAGCGCCCTTATAATTAAGCTTAAACTTGAATGAATGTTCATTGAAGGGGGGATCAACAAGTAAACTTTTTTATTGAAATTTTCCGTATATTTTAGTGTTTGTCAAGGTACTGTTCAATTTTTGGCATTATTATTTAAAATTTTTATTGTGTTCGTAATTTTTTTTTTGATTTTGGCTTATTTGCAATGAAAACAAAAATTGTGCAATAAACAATATCGTCATCATTCACACCATGTGAGCCGTCATCAGCGCCGCCATCCATCCATCGACCATAATCAAGCTCTTGATCGATTGATTTAATTGGCCGAGTCGGTCAGTAGCAGAAATCCGATGGTTAACGATTATTGCAACCTGCAAATGGGGAGTGTGAACGCTTAAAACCATCAAACCAACGCCCGCTAATGTTTAAATAGTGGGGTATGGGAATGCCAATGTTCATTGTGATGCATAGCATGACGGCGATGGTGATGATGATGGCGGGTGGAATTTAATGTTTTGCGCTGTGTTATGTCGTCACTAACGCGATTAATGTGTCAGTCAGTTCATCATCATATTATAATGATGGAACCGATAACAAGTAAAAGAAATCCACCAAAAACAAAAACAAATGAAAATGCATCGATATTTTATTTGGCCGTTGCTTTTTTTTAAGGTCTGGGCTAATAACTCACTTTTGTACAAAAATCTTTTGTTTTATTTCTTTTTTTAGCTTTTGGTTTTTGTGAAAACAATCTGTACAAATCACAGTGTATTTGACTGACACAGTGACCCATAAATGAAACATGCACAGAAATAATAATAATTAACTCAATATTTGCATTATGAGTTCGGCGAGTTGAGGTATGGTGTTTCTCGGCTAGCTGTTATGTTGCTGCGTTTTTAATTTATCTGAAAATTAAAATATGCATATATGCTAAGTTTATGATATTGGACAAAAGGGGATTTTTTTTTTAGTTTTTGAAGAAGAAGAAGAATATAACGATCAACATTGATCTATAAATCGATTTAGGATCAAGCCCTGTAGTTATTTTATTGTCTAGATAATTTGCGATAATATCCAATAATTGACGATAATTTTCCATCATTATCGATAATATGCAAATTAAATTGGTGTTGACGCAGCATAAACATTTGGTGGCTATGGTATGCACCACCGTCTTAGCCATGGGGGGTTGGATGAAACCGACCAAAATAAGTTTTTTCTAGGGCTAAATTTTAATAATTTTTTTTTCCGATTTGGACCTATATTGAGGCCCACTTCAAAATGAAATTTTGGCTACGGGCCTGGTATACACACACTTTGCATTTAGAAAACAGCTGAGTGATTGTAGTGTCATAATAGCATATGTTTTGAAAGCGTTCCGTTTCATAAGTATGTCATACGTCATGTTGAAAACTCTAAAGGAAAATATCAAAAGTATCGCCTGTCTCGACAACGGCATGAAAACACCAAGGGGTAGATCTCTAATACAGCATCCATGATCTAGAATATCAAAAGACGGGGTTTGCAGAATGAGAAGATACGCGATTTGACATGTTCCATGTCCCTGTGGACATACACCTAAGCCAGTTATCGGCTTATTTCGCGCTCTAACAATTCTAAAAAGAAATCTCGAAAAGCCTATGCCAGGGATTCACTATGCTCGACAATCCTGTCTGTAAGCTGTACTTTTCCCAAGGCATGTGTTTTTGTGTAATGTCAGATTTGTTGTCTACACAATTACACTACTCCCATGATATACACACGATTCTAGGCATCTGTTAGGTTAGGTTGAAAAGAGAGTGCATATATTAATCCGCCCCATGCCACTATGGACGTACACCTAAACCAGTAATCAGCTTGTTGTAGGCTCTAAATAAAAAAGTAACCTCGAAAAAGAAAATCTAAGTTAGGAATTCCGTGCTACCTACAAAATCCTTAATTGTTTTCCATACCACTCCTCTAAGTTGATTCATGACTGGTATAGTGTCCCCACCTAATGCCGGTAAATGTTAGCGCGAAAGCCGGGCAATGACAAAGGAAATGCTCCAACGTCTTATCATCTCATACATGTTATCACTTGTCGCAACGATTTTACATAAGTGCGCTTATAGTCCTATGTATCCCGTCATAATATCAATAGCTATACTGACCTCCTTCTTACTTCCTTTCAGTAATAGCCTCGTCTTCTCATGATCTGGATACCCCCATAGGATTTTCGCAGTCCTACCGATCGTTTCGCTGTTCCACGGTGTTGCATGCATATTCGTTGTCCACGCCCTAAACTCGGACTACGTCGACCCGAAAGGCTTCGGGTTAACCAAGTTTACTGAAGACAATCCTCTGGCCTTCAACGCCAAATCGTCTGCCCTTTCATTCCCCCTTACTCCGTTATGGCCCAGCACCCAAACAATGCGGATTGTGCCATCCGTAGAACAGGCGTTAATCTCCTTCTTACACTGCAAGACTGTTTGTGACCTTACCGTCCATAAAGATGTTCACACTCGACGTCCTCGCGTTTGCACCACACCACTTCACACATTTCATTATTCAGTAAACTGAACATTTTCACCATCATAAAAATTTACTACCGAAATTCGAGTCGGTGACCGCTACCCAAAGTGCGTTAACACCAATTTTTGGTCTAAGCTCATTTTTGGCTTGGTCAGGTGAAAATCCACATGTGCTTCAAGAACCAACACTTCATCCACAAAAATAAATGTTTGGTGCGGATTGATTATTTTTGGCCTGAATGGGAAGATATGAACCTGGATGACATGCGGTTTCAACAGGACGGTGCCACAAGCCACACAGAACATGTTACAATCGATTTATTGAAGAGTAAGTTTGATGAGCGTGTTGTCTCAAGAAATGGCCCAGTCGATTGGCAGCCACGTTCGTGCGATTTGAAGCCTTTAAACTATTTTCTTTGAGCTACGGCAAGTTAATGGTCTATGCCCCCGGCACGGGATAGCTGTAAGCTCCACTAGGCGGGAACATTGAGGTACGATCTGTGTGGTGTTCATTGCTGTCACAAGAAGCTTAGCTGCGACCTACCGTCCACAGGTAGGGGATAGTGGAATGCTTCATACGGAGAAGCTGCAACGGCAGTAGCAGACAATCATTGGTATTGAGTGGAGAGTCTCAGTGAGAGGCCGGGTAGCACCGACTCTTGCACAAATACTGAGTGCCTATGAAGCTCGATATGACAAGGCGAGTAGTTGGCGCCTTTAAATAACCACTTTGTTCCCACGGCGATCGGTCCTTTGGACCGGAACGAGCTTGCTATCACAGGAGCTTGACAAGGATGGCCAGCTCCACATGAAAATGTGGCTACGACAACAACAACATTGGTCTATGCCAACAAGCCTACGACGTTGGAAAAGGAAAAGGACAGAGCCAACATTGAATCGGAAATAGCAACCGTTTCGGCTGTAATGTGTGGCCGAGTCCTTGAAAATTGGGTCCAACGTATTGACAAATGCCAACGTGCCCGCGGTGGCCATATGAACGACGTCGAGTTCCATTCATAAGTTTTTAGATTGTACTTCAAGCCGACAATAACATTTTTGAAATATCTCAAATGGTTTGCATTTTATTGTAAACCCCGATAGTTACATCGAATATCCGACTATGGAGCGACCTGCTCTAATTCTCCCATCATCTTAAGCCCCTTCTCCTTCTTTATACTTTATTTATATATATCTATGGACCCGATGTTGAAAATCCACTCTAGCGCTTGAGACGGCGTGCTGTTGTAACATTCTAACTTTGCATTTTTTCTCCATGGCGGTCTGCCATACATCTGAACCAGTGGACCTTCTTAGAATTCAGTCACCCACGCCCATGGCTGTTCCCCGTTTTGAATGAATGTGGTAAAGGTTTTCAGTTTAGTTTCCTGTCATAGATCGCCCCCAGGTATGTACCATCCTCGATATTGAAATCGTTCCATAAGAAGCGTTGGTCTTCGTACTTACTTATCTTCGTCGATCTCTATCCTCACAATGTTGATGTTGAGATCCCTCGGTTTGGCGTTATTATATGCTATTCCCATAACCATCTCAGACTTCCTAAAAAGAATATTAGGATTCTGTATTCTTAAAATTTTAGCATAGAAATTTTCCTCAAAATTTTATTTCCCTGCAAAATTTTGGTCCCATTCTTATTTTATTGAATATTTATTTCTCTAGCACGTTTACCCAACATTTCATTTGTATAGAAAGTTTCCTCGAAATCTTATTTTCATAAAACTTTGTAAATCATTTTCTTTTGCTAGTATGTAGTTTGTTATCATGATCAGCGAAAATTTTATCGCCCCCACACTCTGATATGGGACAAGTATTTTTGTTTTTTCCTTAGTGAAATGCTTGCGGAAATTCTAACTTTAAATTTATTTGAAACATATGATCTCGAAAGCATCATAGATAACAAAAAGGAATTTGAATGAAATATGTAAAACACAAAGCCAACAAATAATTGTGTTATTCCTCACCACAAATGTGGTAAATTTATTTGTTTTTAATATTTTCTGACACATTGAATTTCATATATACCATTGTATCTGTCACTCTTTAACAAATGATCAAAAGAATGATATAAACATATGGAAGCTCCTCCTTTATGGTAAGAAAATGATCCTCTCAATATAGGCCCCAGGATTCACCAATATAAAGTTAATTCAGTTGGAAATTATTAAGATTGTCAAAATCTGCCCATTGTGAATGTTTTTCTTTGCCAAAATGCAGCTTATTGCACAGGGTTCACTAAAGAAGGTTAAGTCGCTTGCCCAGCTGATGAAATATTCTAATTTCAGAGATGTATCCAGCAATGGCCTTCTTAGCGACAGACAGTATGGGTTCCGCAGAAATCGCTCTACGGGAGACCTAATGGCATTTTCGCGGAACGATGGAGTCGCTCTATCCACCAGTTTGGTGAGAGTAAGGTCGTGGCTTTGGATATCTCCAAGGCATTTGTTAAGGTCTGGCATGGAGTCGGTAATAACTTCGTTCAATTTATATCGAAGCACTCAAGTGTTTGGGCTTTCTTAAGCGGTGCAAGAAATATTCCACCTCTTCTGATCTTCTCAATATCTATACTACCTGCATCAGGCCGCGGATGGAATATAACTCTTATATATAGGCAGGAGATCCTAAAACATCCTTGGAGCTACTTGATTGGGGACAGTAGGGTATCCAACTCTAGGTTAGGTATCCAACTCTATTGCTTCTCTTGAACATCGTTGGAATATGGGTAGCGTTGTATTGCTCTATCGTTATTTTTTAATGGAGTGTGTTCCAGGGATATTCGTCTTCTTATCCCTGACGTTAGTATGTTCACCAGGAATACAATACTTGCCAGGAACTCACACCCGTTTGTAATTGATTGGCCATTTGACCGAACCATGCATTACCGAGAAAATTAATTTTTCGTGAAAAAAATACACTCTTATGTCATATGGTTTGTTTAGATTTGAACGTTTTTTAAATATTTTGTATATTTTTCCACATTTCCACGTTTGAAATCTCAAATCTTTTAATATTTAGTCTGCTGCACGTGGAAATGCAAATAAAAATAACTAGAATGTCAATTTGACAGGGCAAGAAAAATCTTAACCTTGTTATTGTTTACGTTTTTTCTTACTTGTTTGACAAGCTTAATGAAGAAAATTTAAAAAATTTTATATCGTCTTATCGCCTGGCGCAACCTTGTTAAGTGAATCCTGTATAGGCCCTTTACAATTATAAAGAGTATTACTTACTTTTAATGATTTACTTTATTTATATAAAATTATTATTGCATAGAAAAAAACCCCTTCAACCATGTATTAGATGATTGATGTTCAAAGTTATACACATTTTTGAATATGTTTATCTATAGGAAAAATTCGCTTGAACAAACTAAAATTGTTTATTTTATTAATCACGTCTGATTTGTTTTTTTCATGTTTTGTTTATAAATGAAAATAAAATATGTATGTTATGTCGTTATGTAGAGAACACGCACTTATAGACAGACAGCCACAAGTGTGCAGACGCTGATATTTACTCAGACAGTGGTTACGTGAGCTAATGTAGTGAAAATTACGTCACATCTTTGTACAATATTCGCGCAATGTATAAATATACATAAATATGACTGAAGATGAATTTCTGAAAACAAAGAATTTTTGGGGATTTCATTTTTTCTACTGAAAATGATATATTGATTTAGTTTGTGTATGAAATATTTTTGAGGCAAAATGGCAACTAATTTTTCTATACAAATATATGTTTGATGTGTAATAACCATTTGCTTATAATCCACGAATTACAACAACAGCCTATGATTTGTCCCCACTCGTTAGCTTTTCCATGAGAGCCCAAGGTTTTAAATATATGTGATCTTGGGATTTTTTCGTCAATGTTAGAGGAACTAGAAGTTTTTAGTTTTCCTTTACCATATTAGGGGTGTTTTATTTAGCTATTTAGAAGATTTTCTAGCTTAGTTTGTATGGAGAAAAATGTTATCCCCGATTAGCTAAGCGACTAATCCTATCGCCGTATTCTAAAACATATGGTGTCATCATTCAATTTGAATGACAAAACTAAAAGAGGAAGAATCCAACATATTTTCTGAATGATTAAATGTTCTGGAATGGCCAAATTGCTTAGGATTTTATTAAAATCGCATTTATGAACTCCGAGAAACATTTATTTAAAATGAAATTACTTATTTTGTTTGTTTTGTTGATACCCAATTACCGATATCACTTCTAATGACTTGTGAAGAGTATTTGCAATCCATCTGAAGTTTCTTATATGGTTTACAATAGTTATATATTGGTCCTTGAGTTTAAATTAGCACACGACACTTGCTTTTGTTTGATCGTTATGATCACGACTCTCTTATATTATAAAGCTTTAAGTTGTAGAATCAATTAACAAATGCAAATTTTGCCCATGAACATTCCACTAAGGAATAGGCGCAAACTTCTCACATATCAATGAGTGCACTCCGATTAAAGTTTAAGTTCAATTATAAGGGGCCTCCTTTTTATAGCCGAGTCTAAACGGAGTGCCGCAGTGCGACACCTCTTAGGAGAGAAATTTTACATGGCATTGTACCTCACAAATGCTGGCAGCATTAGGAGGGGAAAACCACCGCTGAATTTTTTTCTGATGGTCTCGCCGGGATTCGAACCCAGGGCGTTCAGCATCATAGGCGTACATGCTAACCTCTGCACTGCGGTGGCCTCCAAGCAACTAACATATTAATTAATTTGGAGGCTCGCTTTATTTGAGTCATGGCCATACCCCTTGACTATTATGAACATTTATTTATATAGTGCTGGGCCTATTTCTGTGATGGATGGCTATATAATAATGTGTGAAATTCGTAGGTCAATATTGATTCATAATATCGACAGTTACGTCATTTTGCAAACCTGACGCCGTTTCTTAACAATAAAAGTCAGCATGATGCAACCCCCAATATCAACAATGCGATATACAAACATTCTAGTTTTAGCACTTGTCCCCAGCCTACATTTTTTAATTTTTTTTTTTTTAATTTCCTAAGGGTATGCTCACATTGTTGATTTGTTTGTAACAGTAAATTTTTGCTGTGGTTTATTTTAGTTCTATGCAAGTCAAATGCATTGGATAGTTAACGATATGATGCGATAATGATGACAGATAATGATAAGCGATAAATCTGGCAGGTAATGTTTGAAGATTATTTGTACAATAAATAGTTGTACATAAATTGGTATGGAGAATAATAATTGCGATAATATATAATATAATATATCCATTTAGGAATAGGGTGAATGCTCCCGCTTTTTAATTAGTGCTGTCGGATACAAATTTAAGCTCAATGATAAGGAATCTCCTTTATATTGCAGAGTCCGAACGTCTTGACACAGAGCGACACCACTTAGTAGAGAATTTTACACTGCTGTTTGCCTAAGGTAATAACCTCACAAGTGCCGCCGGAACTCAGAGGGGATAGCCCCGCTGAATTTTTTTCTGATTTTCTTTCCAGGATTTGACCCCATCCGTTCAGCGTCGGAGGCAGACATGCTAGCCTCTGAGCTACGGAGGCCCCGATATTATATATACAAGAATTAACAAAAAAAGGTTGCGGAAAGAAATAAGCCGACATAAATTATTTAAATTTTTGGCATTTCTCGTCAATTTTCCTTTTGCTACACTCACTTTTTGTTTAGCTTTTGCTGCTATTTGTGACATTTTTAATCGACAGATTTTGACGTTCATATTGTCCATGGGGTCTTTCTACTTTTGGTTTTCTGCAAGTGACGTAACGTACTGTGATTTGTTGGGGAGGTTAACTTCTTCAGTTGCTATGAACATCCATAATGTTCATGGTGCCTTTCCACTTTTGGTCTTCGACAAGTGACGTAACATACTCTGATTTGTTAGGGAGGTTAACATCTTCAGTTGCTATGGTCGGCGTATGGGCTCTAAAACAACATTCAACTGTTTTCTGCAAGTGACGCAATTTACACAGCTGTACACCGCTTCCGCTGCCATATCCTCGCGAATGCTTAATCCAAAAGCTCTCCTTTTGTAGTGAAGAAACGCTCGCTCTGGTTCATGAAAATCCAACCTACATGGCTGTTGCTGAGTTGTGCTACGGGCAGTTGTCCTAGTACATAGTATTAAGACAACATATAATTGTGTTTTCGCACAAGAAGGATCTTTGTCTTCTGATGGAGGTGGTCCACATGAGAATTGGGGAGACTGCCCGTGGAAGTTCGTACAGAAGAATTCTGATACCTGGACCTTATTCAACTGCGTATCGCTGAGCAGGCAAGTCCACATTGGAGTTCATCACTATATTCAACAAGGTCCCTTTGTTGACACACGAAGTATTTTGGGATAGTTGATGATCGGAATCGTTACGCCATCGACTCTAACATTCAGTTGCCGACGAAGAAGACGTTTAGACTACCACAAGTATCATTAACGTGAATGCTTAAGGCCATTATTATTTTACAGTCCGCGTCTGATACAAGAGAAGCCATCTAGAGGGTGTGGAATAGAGCATAGGTAAAAGTTAAATAGTGTAGGGAGTTTTTCAAGAAAGGGCCATATCTTGAGAAGCTCGCAGTTTCACTCTTATTAGGCTTTGTTTCCTTATCCCAAAAATTGTGGCTTTGCTGACCTATCAAATGTTTTCGATAAGTCAAAGACCACAAGGACAAGGCTCAACCTGGTTGAGACCTAGGCAGTAACCATGCTATGTAATTTACAAAATCCATGCTGATGCTCAGCAAATGGAAATTCTTCTTCGCTGTTCGAAAGCTGTAGTGTCTCGAGTGTCTTAGCCACTGTTGAGATAAGATAAATCGGCGTGTATGTTTCTCCCTTGCTTGATTTTTATTCCTGGAATCAGTAGTAGGATCAGTCTGCACATTTTCCAGACATCGAGAACTAAAAGAGTTTCCGGAGACGTTTTTAAGTAAAATCACAAAATTAACACTGTCAATAATGAGAAAACATAAAAAGTGTAACATTTGTTATTCACTTTCGGCATGCATTGATCATTCACAATAGTGCACATGCAACATAGCGTTCGATCTCTTGGAGCTATGTTTTATATGCATATGTTTATCATGGCCTTTCAAATAATTTATGTTCTAAGTTGCATTAATTTTTAGAATATGCCATTTTTATTGCTATTGCCTATTTAAAACACTAGTATAAGGTATTGCAAAGTCGTTACTGCCTGTTTATCATTCGCTTACACATTTTACAATACAACACAAACAGTAAATATATGAGCTTTTAATTAAGTGCAACAGGAAAGATTAAATGAATGAATGAATTTCCCGCATTGACATACTTTGCTCTACCATAGGCCAAAGGGGAGAGGTAATGGAGGTGCTCCCACACACTCACACACATAGTGACATAGGAATTACATTGTTGTTAAAAGGAGATTGAAGGCGTGGGCGATGAATTCAGTCAGAAACAGATATTGCGATTAATGGGGAGGGAAGTTTATATGACCATTGATGCCAATCGTTTTATTGTTGATGGTGGGGGTATACACAGACAAGGGTAGGAAAAAGCTTAACAACCAATATCGTAAAATTGAAATGCTACGTAATTGCAATTTTGTGTTTACAACTCTATAGATAGAGGCGGCGGAGGATCGTAAAAATATTGCATTGCCTCCATAGGTGGGTCAATGTCAATGTCAGACGAAGACGTAATTAACAATAATAAACAAAAGAATATTATATGTTGCAAACAAGGAAGGTAGTGGCAAACGGGGTTATCCACAACAACTCTGGATTTGTAGAAAAATGCATGCATCATTATTAGCCTTTTAATATGGTATCAAGATGAACGAAGTGAGTCTGATTGCAGACTGCCACTAAAACCTTTTAATTTAATAAAGAAATTTCCTTTTGTTTAAATGTCCTTTGTTCTTAAATTCCTGAGACGATTTACAATTTCTTTTCCTCTTCTTATTGCAGGCTCAACGTCCTGAAAATACCGTAATGCAAGCCCTCGAATCCTTAAACGACTCGCAGGTCAATGATTTTCTTAGTGGCAAAACACCTCTGAATTTAAGCATGCGTCTGGGCGATCATATGATGCTTATACAACTACAGCTGAGCACAGTGAATCCGGTGAATGGTGCTACCCACAGCGGTTCCAATTGCAGCAGTTCCTCTCGTACGCGTTCCAGTCACCATCATCACCACCATCATCATCGTAGCAGTAGTAGTCGCAGCACTTCGACCACCTCTACAGCAACACAAACTGGAACGGCGGGCTCAGCCGTTGGTGCCAGCAATATTGCTGCCCCTCCTGTGCCCAACCATAGTCACCATCATCATCACCACCACCACCATCATCATAACAATGTACCAGGATCAATAGCATCGGCCAACACCCCGGTAGTGGCCTCAACTCAAAATACAACAGCAGTGAGGAAACTGGAGCTGGATTCCTCCTCCTCCTCCTGCCAATCACGTACAAATGCTAACAACACCTCATCGGCTATGAAGACTCCAATATTAACATCGTCATCATCTTCTAGAATGCCATCATCAATTGCCAGTAATGGTGGTGGTGGTTCATTGACAGCAACATCATCATCATCTTCGTCTGTCGCCGCTGTAGCTGCTGTGCCAGTTGCAGCACCCACCAAAAGTTCCGATTTGAGTTCATTTTTAAGTAAACGCGACTACGAAAGTCTACAAAACATCGTCAAAAGTATTGCCATGGCCCAGCCATCGCGTCTAGCCCCCTCATTATCCCCAACTGCAAATGCTGTGCAATCTTCAACATCTTCCGCGGCAGTGCCAAGCTCTTCTACCATAGTGCCCGTGGCCACCACGTTCCATGCACCTCCCTCAGCCGAGGCTGCCCTTTTGGAACAGTCCCCCATTAAATCGCTTTCAAATTTGGTTTCCAGTCCCATAAAAACCACATCCATTAAAAACATTCCCCGTATATCGAATAGCTCGAACAGTTCCTCCAGCAACTCGGTGGCTTTGGGTCCACACTCAGCAACTGCTATGGGTGCTGTAGCAGCTGCAACACCTCCATCTATATGTCAAGATCCTATAGCAGCCAAACTGACTTCTTGCTTGTGCACCAGACTAAATGGCGGCGGCAGCAGCAGCAGCATAAACATGGCTCCACACTCCACCAGCAAGCAGTGCATAGAGACTTCGTGCATTTCACAGCAACAGCAACTGCAACAACAGCCACCACACACACCCCAGTTGTCATTGCAGCAGACCCAACACCAACGTTCAAGCTCCTTAATGACAAGCACCCCGAACTACAAGGCTGTAAATCCCAATGCTGTCGTTTTAACACCTCCGCTTAACAATGGCTCAATTTCATCGTCATCGTCAGCCTCATCATCGACTTCGCGATCCTCCTCTTCGCTGCATAAAACGGCACACAATGCAATTAGCCGCAAACATCGTCATCATCATCACCACCACCATCATCATCATCATTACCATCACCCAGGAGTACAAAATACCAATGTAAAATTGCAACCTAGCATCACCTCAACACCAAATCGTGGGATAGCGAATGACAGTGGTTTTAATTCCAGCGACGATACACTCAATATCTCCGCACAATCACCGATAAAGACCAAAACTGCAACTGCTGCCATTAAAAGCGCTCCGCCAATGGCCACTCCAGTGGTAGTGGCAGCTCCACTGACATCAGCCCCAGCAGCAGCAGCTGGACAAGCAACAGCCACAGCATCGTCAACACCAACACCAACACCCATAGAATTAGATGAGTCGGGCATTGTTTCCGATTCTCGTACCTTGGCCGAAGCTTCTCGCAATCTTACCCAGACGCTACGCAAGCTATCCAAAGAAGTTTTCACCAATAAAATCGATTTTTCGGCCAGTGAGGAGGCACCGCGCAAAAGTGGCTCTGGCGCTGTTATAGAATCAATGAAAAATCATGGCAAGGGTATCTATTCCGGGACATTCTCGGGCACCCTAAATCCGGCTCTGCAGGACAGATATGGACGTCCCAAACGGGACATATCCACCGTTATACATATTTTGAATGATCTATTAAGTGCTACGCCACAATATCACCGTGGTGCCCGCATAAGCTTTGAGGCTCCATCTACATCAGCAGCTGCTGCAGCATCTGTGGCAGCGGCCAGTGGATCACCCGGTGCTATACACCATAGTTCTAGAAGTAAACATGTAAGTTTGAGAATAATTCCCACAAACACTACGCAATAAGAAGAAATAACAATAAAAAGCTTAAATTTATCTCATTGCTACATTGAAGCAAGTTTACAGACAAAGTTTTAGGTTAAGGATTATATGGTAGGGCCTCTATAGAATGGTTACATGATTAAAAATCAATCACTAACGACGCTAGTTTTGAGCTCTTTACTTGCTTACTTCGGTGCAGTTTGCGAACCCTTCTAGCATAAATGGGAGAAAAATTTACTTGTGCAAGCCTTCATCAATAATAAGATGGTCAAACGAAGTAAACGATTGCCTTCGGTGGTATAACTGGATTATCTGTTGATGGGAAAGCTCCTAGTGTTCTTTGTCTACAAAGACTTCTTGCAAGGTGACCCTCACGATGATGACATCTGCTTACAATCGTACTCGATGCCCTCGGAAGGGTGTGTAATAGCGGATAGTCAGTGCTTAAGCAATGTCCTAAAATTCAACCCACCTTGGGGAACTACTTCTGTCATTGTACAGGGCTTCGACTTATCCCACAAATAATTGGGATGCCAAGTTTTCGGCCTGACAGGGTGGAAGTGTTGGCTATGTTCTCAAAAAAGCGTGTTTAGCTAACTGTATCTAAAATAACTGTATCTAAAATCATTTCAGAGCCACGAGGACCGTCCGATGGCACTGATTAACCTAGGTGTGACCTTAATGTCGTGCAAAAACGGCCGACACGGGATAACTGTTGCCACCACACGAACTGGTACTTCGAGCTCCGACTTGTGTGGTGTTCATCGTTATCACGGGAAGCTTAGCTGAATGTAACCGGTCGCGTTCACAGGTTGCGGATAGGGGAAACCTTAATATTTATGCGGAGTAGCTGCGAATGCGGCCGCGGGCAATCAGCAAGACTGAGTGCCAATGATACTCGATACTATCGATATTTTTTTTTGTCTGAATATCGATTGCTATTCGTCCTATCGCTCTATCGGCATGTATTCTATAAGATACATTCACCTATAGAGGGAGCTATTTTCATCCGATTGTGCTTACATTTTGTGCAATAATTTCGCTCATGACTTTCCACTGACTTCATATAATTTTTTATTCGGCCTGTTGTTGTAGCCACATTTTCATGTAGATTTGGCGATCCTCGTCAAGCTCCTGTATGTGATCAAGCTCGTTCCGGTCCAAGGACCGAATGCCGCAGGAAAAAGGTGGCTATTGGTTATTTAAAGGCGCCAATAACTCGCCTTGTCAAATCGAGCGTCATAGGCACTCAGTATTTGTGCAACAGTCAATGCCGCCCGGCCTCTCACAGAGACTCTCCGCTCAATATCGCTGATTGTCCGCGACTGCCGTTGCAGCTATTCCGTATGGACCATTCCACTATCAGCAGCCTGTGGACCGAACAGATCGGACCTCAATGTTCCAGCCTGTGTGCGGCTCACATCTATTCCGTGTCGGTAAGGTGAAGGGAGCAGGGATAATCCTATGCGTCAAAAAGATCCGATTAAAATCTCTACTGCTCGAGAATGACATTTGGTCACCCTTTTTTCTTTAGCAGGATAATGCGGAAATAGTCCTGCTGCGAAAAGCTAACGTTAAGTCGCACTGTTCTTGCCGTCGAAGTTCAGATCACGCAGGGGAGGTTATCCCCTCCTAATGCTGGCGAAAATTGTGATGTACTGTGCCATGTCAAATCTTCTCCCCAAAAAGGTATCGCACTGCGGCACGCCTTTCGGACTCGACTATAAAAAGGAGGCCCTTTTAGCATTAAGCTTAAACTTGAATCCGACATCATTCATTGATATCTGAGAAGTTTGCCCGTGTTCCTTAATGGAATGCTCGTAGGCAAATTGGCATTTACAACAGGTTTTAAGCCCCTACATCGTGTTATGATTGTTAGGTCGGTAGAAGAGAAGCCCACTTTCTCACCACCACCTGCAAGCGACCCTTACGCATCACATTGTAGCCGTGACTATGTACAAACCCCGTATGTTGCTCAGCTTTGTCTGCTGGATCGCAGTGAGGATTATGTGCCTCTTACTCATGAAATGCACGATTTCGTCAAAATTGCCAGCTTTGTCTGCTGGATCGCCGTGACCATTATGTGCCTCTTGCTCATGAAATGCACGATTTCGTCAAAATTGCCTGGCACACCTTTGGAATTATATCGCAAGAATGATGCAAATCCCGGCACTGACACGCTAATATGCGGGGTTAAGTGCTGCTGTGCACATATTGCCGTACGGCAAAAATCGAAGAGATCTCATAGTCTGAACAAAATCCGCTGTTGTTATAGTAGCCACATTATGCATGTGGAGGTAGCGATCCTTGTTAATCTTCTATAGAACAGCAATGTCACACAGTAGGAGAACAGGTAGAGATATATCTTTGAAAATTGGAATGGTTAGAGCTTAGGTGTCAGCGAGAAACGAAAAACCAAATTGAAAAAATTCAAGGAAAAAAAGGGATATTTTAATAATTCTTTCTGAATTTTGCAAGAATTTTGAAAATCGGACCACAAATGAAGATTTGGCAGCCCGAACAATTGTTCGAAATGCCGTGGTAACTAACTTTAGGGGCCTGCCAAGAGGCGTCCGGAGTATTCCCCTACCCACAGCCTGCCAATAGCTTTTGACTGTGATTCCCATTATAACGACCAACACCATACGAATAGGAACTCAAAGTTGCAGCCTTTGTAGTTGTCAGGTGCCGAAGGATAACTAAGAGGTTTCTTTAGGAATTGTTAGGGGGACAGTTGTATGCCCATAGAGGCATTGTAATTCATTTATAGAGAATTTTTAAAATGTAAATTTTTTTAAACCGATTGAAAATCAATAATCGTTTTCCTTCACCTTTTACAGCTTTCATCGAAACATCATCACTCCTCCCATCCATGTGTCAAATGCATTAAAACACACAGCAGCGCTTCGTCATCAACTGTCGCAACAACAAATGCCAGTGGCTCTTTGACAGCGCCGACAACTCCCAATGGCGGTGTTGGGGGAGCTGCTACAACATCTTCTATATGCGCCTATGGTGAATGCAATGGTCATTATGTTAGTAAATCTCAAACCAGTAAAAGCTATGCCTGTTGCCAACCAGATTTGGCTAGTGGCAGTGCTACGCCGATCAGCAATAGCAGTGGCAGCAGCAGCAGTGGCCATCATCACTCCTCCCACCATCACCATCATCATCATCATCAGTTGGTGGACGAACGCAAGGTGTGTCAATGTCGCTATCGCATACACAGTGAAACAGGTGAACGAGAACGTGAACACACCTGTCAGAAGTGTGCTACCGAAATGGATAATATGAAAACCAAATCGAAATTAGATCAGCTGCGTTTGGTCATGCAACAACGCAAGCAAAAGCGAGAGGCACGCAAATTAAAGGGGGCTCCCTATGGAGCACGTGTTGTGGGAGCGACCACTACAACGGCAGCAGCAGCAGCCGGTGTGGTCGATGCAGCTGCGGCCTCGGCCCTTGCCGCTACGAATAGCCCAATTAGTGCAACCAACAATACACAGCCCATTAGTGTGGCCAGTGCGGCCACCACACCCAGTGAAGTATCGCCAAATCATATTGTCGAAGAGGTGGATACGGCTGCATAGATTTTTTCCTAAAACCCCCCCGCTATATTTCAATTTACAAACACACACACACACACAAACAAACATTTACTTTATTTATAGACAAAAACAACAACACTTGATACTACTGATTTTTATCATCATTTTTTTTTTTAATTTTGTAACTCTAGTTTGTAAACTTTTTTGAAACAAAACAATTTTAGATTTTTTTTTGTTTGTTCTTCGTTCTCTCCTTTCTTCCTTTTTTTCATTAGTTTGTGTAGCATTTATTAGTTTTAGACAATACCTCTCTTCTCACATTACCACCACTTATGATACAACAACATCAAATACTACTACTACTACAACTACTGTAACAACAAAAACAACAACTATTACTACTATTACTAAAACAAAAGTTATAATTACAATGTTTACTATTTTACTATAATACAAAAAAAAACATAACAAAACACAAAACGAAATGAGCCACACAATTGAAATGCAAATTTTATTTCTTTAAGTTTTCTTTCTTTCTTTTTTTTTTTTTGATGGACAACTATTGTTATAAGAATTGTTAATTGATAAGTGTCTTCTTCGTTTAATCCTTTTTTTTGCCTCCCCACATTTTTTTGGGCTATATATATTAGATTTTAGAAAAATAATCTACGTTTTTTTCTAGCTACCACTAAATGAATTTTTGTTGGCTTTTAGTTATTTAGGAATGATTTCGGTCTATTGCTTTATTATAATTAAATGAAAAACCTATATGAACTTAACTTTCAAAATGCTGCAATATAATTATTTCCTATATCATTGTCTCTTTTTTTTTGCGTATAAGGGCCAAGACTTTTTTTTTTGTACAAGAAGCTCTAGATGAAATAATTGATGAAAATGCTTTAAATTCTTGTTTCTTTGCCCACTCTATGCTACTCTTTGTGACTGTTATTGTGAAAACATTGTTGCTCTGCTGGCTGAGCTTCTTTTAATTTCATTCGTTACCCTTTTTAACATACGTTTTTTTAAATAGAATGAATTAAAAACTGATAAAATGTTTTCTCTTGCTATTTTTTCACTTTTTTTTGCTAAATAAGTTTTAAGACGTTGTGCGTTAAATTAGTTCAAAACTTTTAGACCCTAACCACCACCTCATTCTACAAAATTTTTACATACATGCATACAGTTATGAATTTTTGCCTTTTGGTTTATTGAAACACCAACAAACTACAAACTTTAATTTTAAATTAAGTAATAAAAATAAAACACACATAATATTTGTCATTAATATAATTTAAATAATTTTCTTTATAAATGCCTAAATATATATTTTACATTTTAATTTTTTTTATTATTATAATTATTATTTTATTTTAAATTTTAAAGTTTTGTGTGAAAAAGAAATAAATTTGTTTAATTGTATTCTATATAAAAAAAATACTTAGTTAATTTTTATTTTTGATTTGGTTTTTGTTTTTAAGGTTCTTTGCTCAATGGTATTTATTGATAAAAAATTAAAGCATATTTTTAGGAGGCAGGTGTTATATTAACAAGGTGACACATTTTTAAAAGAATAAATTTGAATACAGATCGATCGGAATCACATTTGGGTCTGATATCGGCAGGCTTAAAACAACTCACTGATTCATATTTAAGCCAAATCGGATAATAATTGCGGCATTTATGGATTTAAGACCCTAAATGCACCGTAGCGCAGAGGTTAGCATGTCTGCATATGACGCTGAACGCCTGAATTCGAATGCTGGCGAGAACATGAATATTTTCCGCGTTGGTTATCCCCTCCTAGTGCTGGCGTCATTTGGGAGTTACTGTACTACTTGGTATGGCAGCCATGTAAAAACTTGTCCACAAAGAGTTGTCGAACTGCGCACCCCGTTCGGATAAGTATGGTACGATATGAGCCATATTTGGTTTGATTATCGGGGGCCCTAGTACAACTTCTTGTTTCAAATTTCAGCGAAATAGGACATTTATTTTAATTTTTTATTTTTTTTTTTTTTATTTATTAAATTATTTTATTTTAAATTAGTTTTTATTTTAAATTTTGTGTGAAAACAAATAATGTTTAATTGTATAATCATATTTTTGATTTGGTTTTTGTTTTATGTGATTCCTTGCTCAATGGTAATTATAGATAAAAAATTAAAGCATATTTTTAGGAGGCATGCGTTATATTAACAAGGTGACACATTTTAAAATAAATAAATTTGAATTTAGATCGGTCGGAAACACATTGGAGATATAGGGAGGCTTTAATCAATATGGTCCGATCTGAATCATATTTGAGTCGGATATCGAGAGGTTTAAAACAACTCATTGAAATAAATTTAAGCGAAATAGGATAATAAATGCGCCTTTTACGTGATTAAGACCTTAAAGCGGCTTATCAGCTTTATATTTATAGGTATGGTCCGATATGGGCCATAGTTGGTTTGATTATCGGGGCCCCTAATACAACTTCTTTTTTCAAATTTCATTGAAATAGGACAAAAATGCTGCTTTCACGGGCTTAAGATCCTAAATCGTCAGATCGGTCTAAATGGCAGCTATATCTATATTGTCCGCTTTGGTCCATTTAAGAACTAAACCTGCGTTGAATTCCAAAATTTCAACTCAATATCTCAATTTTTAAAGACTGAGTCGAGTGGGTCTGGCTGGGCAGTTAAACAGGTGACGTGAATCGTGCGGCCCCTGATTACAATTGGGAGATACATCGTGCACGTCGGTATCAATCCTTGCTCTGTAGGGGTTGTGGCGGCTGCATCTTCCGGAACGTAGTGGAGCCAGAACCACTCTGGTTTGCCTGAGGTGCAATGGTAGGCGGTTGTTCTCCAAGGACTACATTCACCCGGTAGCCATATACCGCATCTGCATGAATTTTGTTTAGGCCTGCTTGATATGCCGCTTGATCTAGAAGTTCTCTCTTGCAAGAGGCAAGTTCGTTGAGGTAGACGTTCAACCTATCGCCTGAACCTGGGGTGCCTGATGCCATGATCGTACAATCGTCCGCATATGATACGATCTCTATGCCGTCTGGAGGGGGTGGAATGGAGGATAGGTAAAGGTTAAACAGTGCCGTAGGTATCACCCCACCTTGGGGAATTCCCTGTTTCACTCTAAGGTGCTTCGACTTCCTATCCCTAAATTCCACAAATGACTGTCTATCGCACAGATAATTCGCGACCCAGCGTTTCAGGCCTGGCTGGAGGGACGTGTTGGCGATGTCCTCAAATAGTCTGCCATGGCTGACTGTGTCGAATGCCTTCGATAGGTCCAGTGCCACGAGGACCGTCCTATCACATGGCCTGGGCTGATTGAAGCCACGGCAAATATTTGCGGTGATGGCACGCAATGCAGTTGTTGTGCTATGTAGTCTTCTAATATACCCCCTATCCATGAAATTCACTAGTAATATAACCGGACTGTTGTGTTAGCCTCGTCTTCTGACTCCACCAGGAATTCATTCTCACAAGATTCGTTAGAACTTGTCATGATGAGCCTTCGTACGCATCTCGCCTCAGGACACTGGGCACTTGCGGTGTGGACGATTTCTCCTTAGATTAGGCTGCTGTCGAAGTATTTTCTGAGTACCGTGCTTCCCCGCTGGCGCGTACTTTGGGCCCAGTCCAACTCTCTGAACCACCCACACAGGGCTTGGCGTGTCCCGTTTCGTTGCCATCCCCTCCTGTCACGATTGTGGCAGGGGGACTTTCAGTCTCCTGCAATCCGCAAGACTTTAGCGATGTGGCCGATAGTTCCTCAGGCAAGTGTTCAGCAACAACTGCTGAGTCGTCTTCTGAGTCCCCAACCCCACCGCTTCTATAGACCTTCAGTTTCAATTTGTTGAATCCGTAGGATACAACCCCTTCAGACTTGTTGAGGTCTGCGAGACAGCCAGAGTTTAGTACGAATACTGCATGTCTCCGGTCACCATCAGCCTCAACCAACCTTCCAGTCGGTGGTTAAAAGATTGGGATTACATTCCCTTAGCCTTCCAAATATCGCTTCATTATCTGAGGGAATCCTTGGTATCCAAGCATGCGCCATTGGTCGAGAAGGAATATCTTCCTTCTTGACTTAATCTAATGCTGCACCTGGCCAGATCTCACCAATTTTTTTTAGTGCACAACGATACATTTCAATTGAGCGTTGATCGCCGAAGGCAATTAGTCTGTATCGGCCTCGATACCAGCCTGCATCGTCACTATCTGAAGAAGACGCAGGAAATTCCGCAAGGACATCGGAGTATACTGAAGACAGTCCATTGACTATCGCACTCCAATTATTCCTACGTATTCATCCCTGTTCTTCTCCCTTGTCGACAACTGCCATCACCAAACTGTCCCTAGCGACATAAGCAAAGGTTCTTGGACCCATCTTACTGTTGTTCGCCCTAGTTCTTTTAGGCATGGAATGCCCTCCAGGTCACTGCAGCCTTTTGGTTGACTGCGGTGCAGTTTCCGAATCTAGACGTGTAGTCTTCGGGATAGCCTGTGCAGCGAATTTCCGAGCCCAACTTAGGGAATCTCTCTCCCTATCAGTGAGAGTCTTAGGATCATTCGCACCAAGCCTCTCAATAAACCTGAAAGCGATGCGTATTCTCTTATTCCAACCTCTTAAAGAGCGTGTTGGTTTGCCGGAGAAGGCCGATGGCCTAGGCAAATTATAGCAATCCGAAGAAGGAATAGGTTTGGCCTTGTCCTTTAGGTTTGAACCAGGTGTCATCGTCAAAAGCCCCTGCTGACCAGTCGTCTTTCGCCTGGAGCAGCCGCTCCACCAGTCGAGGTTTCAGTAGCAGACAACAGGCTACGGCCTGATACCACCACTGCAGCTGTTGTGTCTTTGGAGTCCATTCTAAGCCTACTCCCGGGCTCTAGATCTGCCGCTCCACTGAAAACAGACGCAGATCATCAAACGCCTAATGGATACCTCTATCGCAGCTATCCTTGAGTGACTTAAATTTTTCTTCCAAAAATAATGACCTATTACGAGTTACAGGAAAATTCTTACGTCCGCTCCACTCAACGGTTCAAATTATAGCAATATCTAAATCTGAACCGATTTCGAGCAAACTTCTCAGATATTGTGGTAGTCGTCGAGGAAGGCGTTGTGCAAAAATTTGGTTAGATCGGTCAATAAATGCGCTTGCTGTGACAATAGAAGCTAAAATCGGGCGATATATATATGAGAGCTATTTCGTAAAATGAACCGATTTCTAGAAATTCACCAGTAATGTCGAGAGTCAAGAGAAAATCCTTTCCGCCTAATTTCGAGAGAATCGGTTAACAAATGACCATTTTATTGCATTATTACTGCTAATAAAACGAACATTTATATGGGAGCCAGGGACGTAGAGGTAGGTTGTCTTTGGAGGGATTTTCGCTGAAAGTTAGTCCTTAAAATATTCATTAAAATGTAGTCTTGAGAAAAAAATAACTTTTGGATCGCTCTTATTCAAAAACCCGACATCTAGACATAAATTGCTAATTCGGATCATTAAATGATTGTATGTTGATTGGCATACCTTACAATTGGTGCAGAACTTCTTCTTGGCATTGCCAACAAATGCACATGCATATGTGCACAGTGCAATAGCAGAATATGGCTATTGAATCAATTCTTTGATTTTGTTTTGAGAACTTTTGTAAATTTTTATACCCTCCACCATAGGATGGGGGTATACTAATTTCTTCATTCTGTTTTTAACACTTCGAAATATGAGACCCCATATTGTAAATATATTCATGATCGTCATTTTAAGTCGATCTAGCCATGTTCTCCCGTCCGTCCGTCTGTCGAAAGCACGCTAATTTTCAAAGGAATAAAGCTAGGCGCTTGAAATTTTGCACAAATACTTCTTATCAGTGTAGGTCGGTTCGGATTGTAAATGGGCCAAATCGGTACATGTTTTGATATAGCTGCCATATAAACCGATCTTGGGTCTTGACTTCTTGAGCCTCTAGAGGGAGCAATTCTCGTGCGATTTGACTGAAATTTCGGACGAGGTGTTTTGTTATGACTTCCAATAACTGTGCTAAGTATGGCGCAAATCGGTACATAACCTGATATAGCTGCCATATAAACCGATCTTGGGTCTTGACTTCTTGAGCCTCTAGAGGGCGCAATTCTCGTCCGATTTGACTGAAATTTTGCACGTGGTGTTTTGTTATGACTTCCAATAACTGTGCTAAGTATGGCGCAAATCGGTTCATAACCTGATATAGCTGCCATATAAAACGATCTGGGATCTTGACTTCTTGAGCCTCTAGAGGGCGCAATTCTCATCCGTTTTGACTGACATTTTGCACGTAGTGTTTTGGTATCACTTCCAATAACTGTGTTTAGTATGATTCAAATCGGTTCATAATTTGGTATAGCTGTCATATAAATCGATCTAGGGTCTTGACTTCTTGAGCCTCTAGAGGGCGCAATGCTCATCCGATTTGGCTGAAATTTGGCATGACATGTTTTGTTATGACTTCCAAAAACTGTGCTTAGTATGGCGCAAATCGGTATATAACCTGATGTAACTGCCATATAAACCGATCTGGGATCTTGACTTCTTGAGCCTCTAGAGGGCGCAATTCTCGTCCGATTTGGAAGAAATTTTGTACAACGGCTTCTCTCATGACCTTCAACATACGTGTCTAATATGATCTGAATTGATCAATAGCTTGATACAGCACCCATATAAACCGATCTGCCGATTCTGTTTCTTGAGCCCCTACAAGGCGCAATTCTTATCCGAATAAACTGAAATATTACACAATGACTTCTGCAATGTTCAGCATTCATTTATGGTCCGAATCAGACTAAAACTTGATATAGCTCCAATAGCATAACAGTTCTTATTCAATATTCTTTGTTTGTCTAAAAAGAGATACTGAGCATAGAACTCGACAAATGCGATCCATGGTGGAGGGTATATAAGATTCGGCCCGGCCGAACTTAGCACGTGCTGACTTGTTAAAGTAGAATACTGGCATACACAGTATTTATTACCAGCATTAAAGCCATGGAGAGTGTGTGTTTTTCTTTTTGATATAACCAAAATTTTACCCAATTATTTTTGTTACATATTTATGGTTGACTAAATTCATAGTAAAATAGTTGTATGGTTTTTTCAAAACGTTATAAAAAAAAAGTTTTTGTTAAATATGATATTTTCAAAATACCCTTTTTTAAGCATTTTTAAGAAACTTTGTTAAAAATAAGAAAAATCCCTTAATTTTGGTATACATTTTTATTTGCCAGTTTTTGTTTTGTTTTATTTAGTTATTTTAATTTTTCTATATAATGCCTCAAATTAGGAATTTTTCAAAAAGACAAATAAATTGTGCCAATTTTTTCAATTTTTTTTCTAGCTTATTTTATTTCTTTTTAGACTATACTATACTAAAAAAAACTTTTGTAATAAAATAATTTATTATATGTGCAATTTAGTTTTTGAAAATATTTTAAATTTTACATAAATTAGATAATTTAATTACATAAAAAAAACAAAACTACAAGAAAACAAAAACAAAATATATTATATAAAAACTTTTAACGAAAAGTTAGAACTAAGTACTATTGTATAATTTATAAAAATACTTTCTTAAAAAAATAATATGTAGTATATAGAAGAAAAAACCAAAAAAATTTTTGTATAAATATATTTAAATCTACAATACAGAACAGTGATGGCTGCATAAGAAAAAAAAATACAAACAACAAAAGGAAAAGTCCAAAATAATTAAATTTTAAATAAGTAAATTCAGTTTTTCGCTATATCTTAGGTCTATCACATGGCTTAGATAAATTGTAACAGATTTTTTTTCCATCATATTGTTAATTATTTCCTATAAACCATTATTCCCAAATGAATTCATTCACTTTTTTTTTTTTGGATCTTTTTCATCCACAGCCCATTCATGTTAAGAATGTAGCATTATAATTTAGAAAAAAATAATTGCATATATATATGAGAAACACTTTAATATAAATATTATCTACATATATACTCTTACATATTAATAGGGATCGAATCAGTTTGTTTTTGATACTGGTGTAAAATGTTGGACTTGAACGTGTGAAACGACAATTCCTAAGTATTGTACTCGAAGCTCTAACAAACACACGTAAAACCAATGATTTAATATTTGGCAAATATTTTTTTATTTTTAAATATTTTGTTTTAAAAATACAGGGCAGCTGATACCAAGTGCTACCAATTCAAAAGGACCAAATTCTTTTGTGTGAAAATAATTTTTGTTGATTCAAATGACAAAAGTGTATGGAAGTTAACTACATTTCATAATCCATTCTCTTTTACTCGATATGACAAATTAAAAGTACAACCCAAAAATAAAAGTGGACCGATCGGGACGATATGGAATTCAAATGAAAGGTATTCAAGGGTATGGCGATTTCAATGTCCATAACTCCTCTTGGCTTTCCCATTCGAGACATACGACTCCGGAGGGTCAATACGCCGAGCTATTCGCCGCGCAGAATGGTCGGATGCAACTAGTGAATGAACCGACACAAATTTCATGTGTCGAAGGGCACCAACATAACACTCTTGACCTATTCTTAACTTCGCACCCTGAGAAGTATGAAGTTAATGTCCTTGCGCCTCTTGGTAATTCCGATCACTGCACCATTTCAATACGCCGAGCTATTCGCCGCGCAGAATGGTCTGATGCAACTAGTGAATGAACCGACACACATTTCATGTGTCGAAGGGCACCAACATAACACTCTTGACCTATTCTTAACTTCGCACCCTGAGAAGTATGAAGTTAATGTCCTTGCGCCTCTTGGTAATTCCGATCACTGCACCATTTCAGCGTCCTTTTCGTATTCTGCTCTTAGCGCCGCCTCTTCTCCAGCCCCGAAGCTGTCAATTTTTGTATACGAAAGAGCACGTTGGGCTGAGCTCAACGAATTTTTCCAGCATTTTCATTGGAAACTTTGTTTTCTAAACGGTGACGTAAATGCTGCAGCCGAAATGGTGCAGTAAGTTCATTCCGACTTAGAATTTATCGGTTAAATCAAAATATAAAATTTGCTTTAACCGGGAATGCAGAGATACTGTCAAATCAAAAAGAGGATGCATTTAGGATTTGGCGTCTGAACAAAAATGCCAATACCGAAATGCTGCGCAAAAAGGCAAGAACTTCGTGTGCCAGTGTACTTAGACAAGAAAAGTTTCTTTACGAACAGCGTCTTTGTGCCAAAGTTATTGCTTCTCCGAGAGGAAGCAAGAGTTTTTGGTCATTCGTAAAAAGAGTAAAGGGCAACCCATCGGCAATCCCAACTCTTATGAAGGATGATCAGGTATTCACTGACCCGGTTGATAAGGTTGATAAACTACTGGCTAAAATGTTTGCAGGAAATTCTTCCTTGGTGTTTAGCAATCAACCACTCCCCGTGATTGATAGTGTACCCAGTTCGATGCCTCAGTTATTCTTTCGAACACGTGGAGTTAAAAGGGTCCTCGACGTTAATAAATCTCCGGACCCGGACGCTATATCAACACTTGTCATTTGTAAGTGTTATTCGACGCTTGCTCGTCCACTATGCAATTTTTTCAACCTTGCTTACCGTGCGGGAGTTTTCACCGGCGCGATGCGAAGGTTGCGAACGTTCAGCCCATCCCCAAGAAAGGTGAGTCGAACAACCCTGCGAATTACCGGCCAATTTCGATATGCTCCCCGCTCTCCAAGGTTAGGGAGAGTATGGTTAACCATCATCTTGTCAGATACTTAGAATCCAATGGCCTTCTTAGCGGCAGACAGTATGGGTTCCGCAGAAATCGCTCTACGGGAGACCTAATGGCATTATTGTCGGAACGAAGGAGTCGCTCTATCCACCAGTTTTGTGAGAGTAAGGTCGTGACTCTGGATATCTCCAACGCATTTGATAGGGTCTGGCACGGTGCACTTTTATCAAAGCTTGTCGCTTTTGGTGTCGGTAATAACTATACGAGTTGTTGTTAGAGATCGCACTATACGAGTTGTTGTAGATGGGTTCTCATCAGATGAGTAAACATTGACCGCAGGTGTGCCACAAGGCTCTGTTTTTTCCTCTTCCCTTTTCCTTATTTTCATTGACGATCTATTGGGTCAGATTTCGAATCCAGTTTACTTATTTGCCGATGATAAGAGCCTGTGTCATTCATATTCAATCGACCAAAATTGTGGACAGGAGGCGCATTATGGATGAGACGCTCTCCCAGGATTTGTTGGCCATTTCCGAGTGGGGTAGAATGAACAGAGTATACTTTAGCGCACAGAAGACGCAGTGCTGTCTCTTGTCTCACAAGCGATTCACTGACCCACTTCAATCGTCGATATCTATCGGCGGTATAGATATTGAGCAGTCAGATGCTCTTGAAGATACAATGTGTTTGTTCCGTATAAACTGAAAAACGGTAGAACCGATCTTCTCCAAATTTTCGCATATTGTGAAGGTTGGTCTGGAAGGAAACATATGCTATATAATTTTTCTGTATCGGAAGGTGGACGGACCTTCCCCTTTATGCCAAAAACACAACCCAAAATCCAAAGTAGAACGATCGGGACAATATAGGTATCAAATGAAAGGTATTGGAGAATAGAATACGTATATTATACGCCCAGCCCCAAAACTTCCCCAAATGAAAGGTATTCGGGTGTAGACACTCGAATCTGGCATACAAAATCAGATTCGAATCTGGCATACAAAATCATAGGGGGCCATGCCACCCCGCGGAAACGCCATTAGACCTATTATGACTATATGATACTTGGCTGAACCGATTTTCTTAAAATTCTCGCAGAAAACGGATATCGTATTAAAATTTGGGTCCAAGTACCCAGCGGGCCCCCAACCCCAAAACTCCTCTAAACAGATATATTCGATGTTCATGTCAATATGGGATTCAAGGGAAAAGTATTAGGCAGTAGATTACAAATATGGCACAAAACATTAGGTTCAAGTAATGAGACGTCGCCCACCCCTAAATACCCCCAAATGGACATATTAGACGACCATGGCTATATGGGACTCAAATGAAAGGTATTAGAGGGTAGATTACGAATATGACAATAAAATTTGAGTTTTAGTTTAGTTGGCGCTTTTCCTCCTAAAGATACGTCAAATTGGTTATTTGACCCATTTTGACAATATGGGACTCAAATGAAAGATATTTGAGAATAGAAAACGAATTTGATATCCAATTTTGGAGCCAAGTGTTTTGGGATACGCCCTAAAGCACCCCCAAAACTAAATTTCATTTCCTTTAGAATAAAGAACGAATTTGATATCTATTTTCAGTGCAAAGTGCCGGTGGCCACCCCAGCCCCAAAGCACCCTCCAAACGGTTTATGTTTAGCGGCCATGGCAATATGGGGCTAAAATTAAAGAGATTTGGAAGTGCAGCACGGAATGTCTAAGGTGCCATCTCTCCCATAATGAAAACATTACCCTAAGGAAGAACATTACCACCACGAACCGAGAAGGGGCAAATTCTCACACATCAATGAGTGCTTTCCGATTCAAATTTAAACTCTATAATAAGGGACCTTTTTTATAGCTAAGTCCGAACGGCGTTCCGCAGTGCGACACCTCTTTGGGGAATATTTTTTAAATGACCATGTATGGCATTGTACCTCGCAAATGTCGCCAACATTAAGAAGGGATAAACACCGCTTTGTCCGATGTTCTCGTCAGGATTCGAACGCGTTCACCGTCATAGGCTACAATGGCACGAATTCGATATTCGCATTCAGGGCGAAGTGTCCCCACCCTAAAAAGATATTGAAGAGTTGAAGAATGTGCAGCGGAGGTGTAACCGGTGCATGGTGTGGGTATATTTCCGATCTTGCTCTTGCCTTACTTCTCTACGGGAGTATAGTCATACCGGATATGTTGCAAGTTGCGGTGCGAACATAGCCAGCAATGGGTCAAAAGCGTCGGATTATATGTTTTTTGGGATCAGACCGACTCCCCATATTTCTCATCATCGACCCAACCCCGACTTCATAACCTCTGAGCGCCGGAAGTTTATCAATCAGAAGTATCTGCTTCATAGAGTATACCAATCGCCGCTTCAGTGATGTGCTAGTTCCGAAGAGGAAATTTCGAGACGAAATTTATACTAGACGGTGGAATACCCCAAGTGCGGCCCAATTTGCCGGCGCAGGCAGTAGTACTCGCAGACAAGCGTGATGGGATTCATTGTATGGAACCCACTCACCCCAGAATCAGCGAGCTGAATCTGCAAATAAACACCGGTTTAGGCTAACTGTGGTCTAGTATTAAGTCACTCTCGAACCCCGGTAGACGGGATGACAGGACTTCAGTCACTTTTGGCGAAATAACCTTGACTGATCCCAAGAGATGCGCCAGGTTGTTCAACCGTCAATTTATTGTGCATCTCGAGAGTGACAGGGCAAGGAGGAGAGCTATTCGCCGTATTCGTGGTCTCCGAGCCGATGAACAGCCATCACAATTTACCGTGGGCGAAGTTACAAATGTCATCCGTGGCGCCAAATCATCCAAGGCGTTGGGCCCAGACGGAATTTCTACATTGATATTGAAGAATCTAGATTTACCTGTTCTCAAACTATCTTTGAACACGTTGCCGATGTCTGGAAAATGGGCAGAGTGATCCCACTACTGAAGCCTGGAAGGGACCCGAGTTTGGGGGAATAGTACAGACTGATCTCCCTTCTCTCACCAGTAGCAAAGACACTTGAGGCATTACTCCTCCCGGGCCCCGTAGGAGAATTTCCATTCGCCGAGCATCAACATGGATTTCGAAAACTGCATAGTACAACAACTGCTTTGCATGCCATCACCGCACACATTTGCCGTGGCTTCAATCAGCCCAGGCCATGTGATAGGACGGTTCTCGTGGCACTGGACCTATCGAAAGCATTCGACACGGTCAGCCATGCCAAATTATTTGAGGACATCGCCAACACGTCCCTCCAACCAGGCCTGAAACGTTGGGTCGCGAATTATCTGTGTGGTCGCCAGTCATTTGTGGAATTTAGGGATAAGAAGTCGAAACACCGTAGAGTGAAACAGGGTGTTCCCCAAAGTAGGGTGATATCTCCGGCACTGTTTAACCTCTACCTATCCTCCATGCCACCCCCTCCAGAGGGCATAGAGATCGTATCATATGCGGACGGTTGTACGATCATGGCATCAGGCCCTCCACCCATTGAGGGTGCGAATATTTATCCACCCCAGGACACTATGGACATTCACCTAAGCCAGTAATCGGCTTGTTGGGCGAACTAAAAAGTAACCACGAAAAGGAAGATTTTAAGTTAGGTATTCCGTGCTACTTACAAAATCCTTAATTATTTTCCATACCACTCCCCTAAGTTGGTTCATGTCTGGTATTGTGAAATTTAGATTACTTTCAAACGTTTTTGTCATTTGAATCAAAAAAAAATATGTCCACACATAAAAAAAATGTGGTCGTTTGAGTTGATAGCACTTCGTGTCGAATTGATAACTACATGGCGTGGAGCTTTAAAACTTACGAAGTTATAGGTCCAACCTGTATTCCCATTATTTAAGTTCTATGGAGTATTTGCAGCTATACAACTCTTTAATACTTTTCCAGAAGCTCGTTTTTGATTTCAGAACCGGGGTTTCTTAGGCATAACATTAGAACGTTTTCTTGTGGATAAGAAATACCTTAGCACTTAACCGATTGATTTATATTTTTGTTTTATTTTATAAACCAAACTTCCATGTTTCTCGTCAAAAACCAGGGAGCTCGATTTTGAATTTAGAACCATGGTTTTCTTGTCGTAGATAAGGATTTTTACAATCGTAAAAAGTGACTCTAGGGTGAGTATATACCATGAAGCCTAAGATGTCAGGCAACCATCACAGTTTTTGGTGACTCGTGGAGTTTTCTATGCATGTTGGAACAATTGTTAGCCAAAAGCAAATTCGCCTGCATGGTCGTGATCTTCTGAACTGCTTTTCACCTTTAGGTGATGCCACCCACAGTTATGCTGGTTACAGAAGAATCCCAATAATGAAGGTATACCCAAATTTTAAGTTATTCAGTTTTAGCGATCTTTATATAATAATTTTATGTACTGTGTTTATTCAAAATTACATTTTCCAAACCAATTCTTTTTTATAGAAATTTTGGATCAAAAAAATATTGAATTATTTAATCGTTATTGATCACAGATTCTACAATTATAATTTCAACATCAACATTAATCAAAATCTATGTAAAACGTGGTTTGGTTGATTAACAGTGGTGAAGAAAAAAATAGTAACTGAAATGCTTGCTTCCCTATCAAAGCCATGGAGTTGTAATTCGTATTTGAAAAAAATTAAATTCTCCAGAATTCAGCTTTAAGAAATGTTTCTTGGATTTAAAGTGACGAATGCTTAGCTTTCTCTGAAAATTTTATGTTGGTACCCAGCGAAGTCTTCCAACAAAATCTTCCTGAGTTCGTTTCGAATTCTGTTTGACATTCTGAGGGACCGTTCTGAAAGAAATCCGAACGATAGCAGACAGTTTTTAGCATGTTTTTTTTTTAATTTTTCTTCCGACAGTTCGTTAGATTCTGAACTATTTCTACACTGTTTGTCTTTAGGGACTTTTCTTCCGACAGTTCCGAAAGAATTATGAACGATGTCTGAACGTCCTGTGGTATAGGTTTTTTTTTAATTTTTCTTTCGATAGTTTGAAAGGAGTTCTGAACGACGTTCAAATTTCATGTCGGATGTTTGTGTCTTTTTTGTGCTTGTTTTTTCAGATATATATTTGTTTGGACCGTTAGGAATTTTTGTTACGACAGTTCTGAGGGAATGTCGGATTTCTTTTGTTTTCTTTTTTGTGCTTGTTGTTCGCATATGGCGCTGAGTGAGTGGATTCGAATCCTGACGAGAACATTAGAGAAAAATTGTCATTTGTTCATCCCCTTCTAATTTTGGCGACATTTGGTACTATGCATTGTAAAACCTTCTTGTCAAAGAGGTGTAGGCGCGCCGTTCGGACACGGCTATAAAAAAGATCCTTTGCAATAAGAACCGTCGGAAAACACATTTTTGTATGATTTTTTTTTAGAATTCGGTTGGAATTCGATAAGACAGCTCGGAATCCGAATTCTACAAAATTTTATTCCACAATTCAGTAGAAATCGATATGACAAATCGGAAGACACATCTGTAGTCATTAAGACTCAACGTCAGAATTCGGTCAGACGTCTACACGACAACTCTAAATTCCCTTCCGAATTTTCCATAATTTTGGTTCAAAGTTCTGTATTCATTCTGTCCGAAACTTCGACAGAAACATCAGATTTCATTCCGACATTTCGTTCCGAAATCGTGTCACCAAACCCCATATATTTTTTGTTAAGAATTCGTACAGACTTCGGTTCGGAATTCGGATAAATTTTCCTACTTTCGTACAGACTTCTGACCGAGTTCTGAACGTTTGGTTTCTGTGTACTTTTGGTTATGTATATGTATATGTTTCTAGTAAGAGAATTAAGCAGCCATCTTGGCGTATGAGTGTCATTATACTTAAAGTTACAGTGCGTATACGCACCATACGACCTCTTTGATATATCGACATTTTAACACACACCAGTATTCTTGGGATGTTCTTAGGCAAATTTGCATTCACAAAACTTAATGCAATTCAAGGTAGATTTGTTTTACAGTTCTAAAAGGGAAATCTGTTACATAAATCTACTTGAAAGCTCCATTAAGTTTTGTGTAATAAGTCTTTAGGATCTCCAAGCTAAGCCTGGGTACAACTTTGGCATTTACATTCTCCTCTCTTTGTTCGATACACCGTAAAAACAGATGATCTGTTCAATAGAGGAGGTGCAATTTTGCATATCAGGGGGGCGGCTTACATTCGTGTGTTGCAAACGGAATAACAAAATTTAAGTACAATTATGTGCGAAATAAAAGGGACAGCTACTAGACAGAGCAGGTCAAACCATCATGGTATAATCAAGGCAACGATAGGAAACCTGGAGGATTAGAAGAGGTTTTCCATCGGATACCTGAGATGACATTTTGAGGTCGAGTGCGAGACATTGCTGCCAGCGGTACAATCTTGAATTGAGGGAGCTCTGGTATTGCCATCTGGGAGATGGATTAAAGCTAGAGGACAGATTGCGCCTGGGGGTCTACATTGAGAACCCAGGGACTGATATCTGTATTCGACTGCCTGACCATAATACGATCCTGCAGGCGGAGATACGGGCGATCACAGATTGCGTGAGGTGGTGTGGTGTTCACGCGAGAACGTCGAATGTGAACATCCTTACGGACAGTAAACTGGTCATCAGGGCAATAACAACCAGAACGGTAAGGTCACGAACAGTCTTGGAGTGTGAGAAGGAGATTAACACCTTCTCTGAGGATGACACAATCCTCATGCTTTGGGCGCCGGGTCATATCGGAGCAAAGGGGAAGGAAATCGCGGACGATTTGGCAGTGAGGGGCGTATTCGACGAAAGCGCATGTAACACTGTAGGACGGCGAAAATCATATGGGGAGATCGGAATCGTTAGAAGACAAGGCTGAAATAAAGTAAGATGTAGGTTAGTATAGCTGTCGGTATCATAACGGGATACCTAGGACTATGAGATCACTTATGCAAAATCGGTGAGGCAAGTGATGGTATGTGAGGATGTGATGGCATGTGTAAGGTATGTGAGGAAGATGATGAGACGTTGGAGCATTTCCTATGTCATTGGCCGATTTTTGCGATGGAGACATGAACTAACTTAGGGGTGCAAATTGTAAATTTTGCCCATGAACATTCCTCTAAGGAACAGGGGCAAACTTCTCACATATCAATGAGTGGAGTCCGATTTAAGTTTAAGCTCAATTTTCTCAAGTTTTTTGACTGTTAGGGCGAGATTATTAAATTTTACAATTTCTGTTTGTTTCTCTTTCGAGACGAGCTCAATGATCGGAGATTTCTTTTGCAAATGTGAAAAGGAAAGCCAGAGATCGCAACACACACCAACCACTATGGGACACGTTTCGTAATTTGGTTAGAAAAATTTTCAACCATATTAGGTGTGATGGCTTCAAGGGTCGTGCGTTGGTATGTTGTATTTGTATCGTATTAATTGCGAAAACGCATCTATGATACAATTACCACATTTACCAAGCTCGACAACCCTGCTTTTTAGCTGAACTTTTTCAAAAAAAAAAAAAAAGTTTAAGCCCAATGATAAGGGACCTCCTTTTTATAGCCAAGTCCGAACGACGTGTCACCTTTTTGGGGATACCTTTTTGGAGATAAATTTTACATGGCATAGTACCTCACAAATGTTGCCAGCATTAGGAGGGGAAAACCACCGCTGAAAAATTTTCTGATGGTCTCGCCAGTATTCGAACCCAGGCGTTTAGTGTCATAGGCGGACATGCTAACCTCTGCACTACGGTGGTCTCCAGGGGTGTGGTATGGACAACAATTAAGGATTTTGTAAGTAGCACAGAATTCCTAACTTAAAATTTTCTTTTTCGAGGTTACTTTTTAGTTTTTAGAACTCACAACAAGCCGATTACTGGCTTAGGTGTATGGGTATAGTGGCATGGGGCAGATTAATGTCCGCACCCTCTTTTCAACCTAACCTTCTCTTCTCTTTCGAGACGACTTCAATGATAGGAGATTTTTCGTTGCAAATGGAAAAGGAAAGCCAGAGATCGCAGCACACACCAACCACTTTTCTGCAGATGTTTGCACTTTTGTTAAATTTGCAGATAAGTGCCCTTAAGGAACAAAAAATTAATATCAACCGAATTTTTTCACAATAATACCCAAAATACCCATTTTGGGCATGGTTTCATATCGATTTTTATACCCTCCAACATAGGATGGGGGTATAAAACTATTTATATAACTGGCCATGTGCGTCCGTCTATCCGTACGTTCGTCTGTCTGTCGAAAACACTCTAACTTTCGAAGGAGTTAGGCGCTTGAAATTTTGACTTCTTCAGCCACTAGAGGGCGCAATTCTTATCCGATGTGGCTGAAACTTTACATGAGGTGTTTTGTTATGGTTTTTAACAACTGTGCTTAGTATGTTTCAAATCGGTTCATAACCTGGTTATTATCCGATTTGGCTGAAATTTTCCATGAGGTGTTTTGTTATGACTTCCAACTACTATGCTAAGTATGGTTAAAATCGGTTCATAACCTGATAACCTAGAGGGGGTAATTATTATGCGATTTGGCTGAAATTTTGTACAACGGCTTCTACCATGATATGGTCTGAATCGGTCTACAGCCTGATGCAGCTCCCATATAAACCGCCCTCCCTATTTTACTTCTTGAGCTCCTGAAGGACGCAATTTTTATTCGAGTTGGCTAAAATTTGACACAATGACTTCCACTATGGTCTCTAACATTCATTTCGATTCGGACCATAACTTAATATAGCTTCTATAGCATAGCAATTATTTTCTTTTATCCATTGTTGGCCTAAAAAGAGATACCGGTAAAAGAACTCGACAAATGCGATCCATGGTGAAGGGCATATAAGATTCGGCCCGGCCGAATACGCTTTAACTTGTTTTTAATTGGCTATACCATCCGGTTAAGTATTAAACAGGAAGTGGATTTTTTAAGTGCCTTCCCCCAGACCTCAACACCATATCGCATTAAAGGTTGGACAATTGCAGTATACATTCATGCAAGTGTTGTCTTTACCAGTGTTGCCACTTATATATTTCCTAGCAAAATTAAAGAAAAATCCTACCATACCAGACCAAAACCTACCAAATGCCACCGCCAAATAGTTGGCCATTTTGACATTCCACTTTGACCACTTCAAATTACATTACATACACTTTCA
This sequence comes from Stomoxys calcitrans, assembly GCF_963082655.1. Taxonomy (NCBI): domain Eukaryota; kingdom Metazoa; phylum Arthropoda; class Insecta; order Diptera; family Muscidae; genus Stomoxys; species Stomoxys calcitrans. The sequence continues at coordinate 35,447,866 of NC_081555.1, forward strand.
ACTCTAGTACTAGATCATCGTTATTCATAGAGGATCTAGACATACCCGTCCGTCTGCACGCTAACGAAGACTTTTGCAATAGAAAATTAAAACCAAAGATCACAACACACCAACCACTATGTGAAGCATTTCCTCGTTGGTTAGTAGTAGGCTTTTCAACCATATTAGCTGTGAAGGTTTCAAAGGCCATACATTGGTAGGTTGAACTTATATCGAGTATACCGTGAAAACGTGTCCACGATGTAAGCACGACACTAACCAAGTTTGACACCTTTCACACTAGCTGTACTCCTACACCACATGTTTTTCCTTTGTAGTGATGGACTTATTTTGCACCTTATTGGTTGTATTGATGGCTTCGAACGTTAGACAACAGCAACAGCAAGAGCTGTTGGTTTGTGTGTTCAGGTTCGAATCCCGGCCGGACTCTGCCTTGGGCTCTCAGGGGAGTCATTAAAGATTCCTTCGTGTCAAATTACGTTAAAATCGGTAAACAAATGACCAAATTATTGCCGTATTAGTTAAAATCGGACGAATATACCTTTGTGTCCCTATACCCATCCGGTATATACAACATGCCGATATAAACAGAGTAGTATATCAACACTTCTGGAAGCCACCGTGGCACAGAGGTTAGCATGTCCCCATCGTGAACATGAGAAAATTTTTCAGCGGTTGTTATCCCCCTACAAATGCATCATTTGTGAGGTATCCTGCCATGTTAAAACTTTTCCGCTAAGAGAGTCGCCGGTCGGACTCGGTTTAAACATGAAGGCCCTCTTTCATTGAGTTTAAATTTTAAAGGGACTGCACTCATTGATGTTGGTACTCATACATCGGTACTCTATTCGTTTTTTCATAAAAAAAAATTAGAAATGAAGAATGTGTGAAAGATTGGGCAAGGCAAAGGACTTAAAAAAAAAAAAAAAAAAACAATTACACGCAATTTATCCTAGTGTTATATGATGGCTGATTTGAGATGGAGTGGAATATTTGCTATAAATAAACTATGATATTTTGTTGAAGTTTTCCACAACTATTAAGACTCAACTTTCTTAAAAAAAAAAACATCTCAGTGAAAATCTCTTCCGGCGCCATGTTGTTGGTTAGAGAGTTTCCTGGGAAATAAATATGCAACAATAATTCTGGTAGGAAAACTCTTACTAGACATTTTCAAATGTTTTCTGACTTCTGAATGCACCCTATCGTAATGGGTGTGAAGGATTCTAGAGGTCTTAGATGTATTTTCCACAGATTTACAGCATTCAATCAAGGATTTGTTCCGCTCCGGATATATGCTATGCTAATAATAGCAGGCATTTATGTTTTCATTATATACAGCATTTCAAGTATTATCAATTCTTCACCACTATCAATCATATTGAGCAAGCTGAAGTGAAAGAAAATGGCTTTTGTTTGGATAGTTCATATCGCAACAATATGAATTTCAAAACAAAGTACAAACAACAAATTTTTTCCAAACACACAAAAACAAAACCTACGTTAATTAGACAAAATTTTTTTGCATTAGAAAATAAAACAAACTAGAAAATTTATTGGTATAAAGTAAAACAAAAAACAAATAAAAATTCAAAATATGTTCGTAAAGATGAAAAAAAGCCCAATTTACAATAAAAATATTACAACAAAAAAAAAATTAAATTAAAAAAATTCGCGCCTAGTAAAAAAGAAGAAGGGCAACTATTTTATATGACCATATACTCGTAAATATAAAAAAAAATAATAAAATAAGATAAATTATTATTATTAACAACAAAACCAAAAAAAAAAAATAATTTTAACAAAAACCAAATCTTAGTACATCTTTTTTGATAAAATCAATATAAAATTAAGAGATGAACCACCAAAAAAAAACCAAACTACATAAATGAAATTTCTCTTCATATAACATTCAAACATAAAACAACAATATGAACAAATCTCTGAGATGCCACAGAATCTCAGTGTATGCGTATGTTATGTTAGCAATCATTCAGCTACTCCCTCTCATTTTCTCAATCACTGTTCAATTAAATAGAAAGAAAAACTCTTCATAAAGCATTATTAAGATCAAAATTATATAATTATAACCAAACACCACATAGCTAAAACAGAAAAGCCAGCGCAATATCCCTTATAAATAGTTTACAACAAATATGTATAGCATACATGCATATATTGCCCCTTCCCTTTGCTCAAAACGATAAAAACTCAACAACTTTTATTATGAAAATACCGAGACTTTTTTCTAAGTGTATATACATTCAATTTCAAATACACACAAAAAAAAAACATCAAATACTATGAAATATTTTAAGCAAAACAATTTAGCAAAATATACATATTTCTAAGGTAAAAACAAACCTCCCAAAAACACAATTTCACTTCAATAATAGTATATATAAAGAAAATAGATTATTGACATGAACCTCCTCCTCAAGAGGAAAGAAGATGATTGAGCATACATACATACTACTATGTAGAGAAAATTTATACTTTCCAAAAAAAATATATATTGTAACAGAAAATAATTCCAGCAAACCTTGTAAGTGTACGAAAACCCCTGTGAAGCACTGTCACAACGCTGTAGGTTTGTAGTTGTTGGAAAACAAGCCCTGAGCTTTCGAAAGACCCTACTTGGTCCGAGGCTCAATATTACAACAAGTAGCAACTAAATAAGGGGCTCCCATTTCCCCTAAAGTGGAAAGCTATAGAAATGGCCCTTAGCAGACCAGTAAAGATTTAGATTGAAAAAAAAAACAAAATGAAATGAAATGAAATATTTGAGAACCCTTGAATACCCATGTATGTATATGTTTATGTCGTATAAATCTTTGTAAAATGATCTCTAATAATACATTTAAAATAAATAATAAATAAATATGAATTATAGCATTTTTTGAAATTCAACTGTTATTTTTTCAAAAGCGGTGTGCAATGGGAATGGAGATCAACAAGTAAAAGCTTTATCTAGTATGGACCGTACTTGGCCAAGATGTTACGAGTCATAACAGAACACCATATGCAAAATTCCAGCCAAATTGGATGAAAATTGAGGCTTCCAGGGGCTCAAGAAGTCAAATCGTGAGATCGGTTTATATGGGAGCTATATCAGGTTCTTGACCGATTTGAGCCATACTCAAAACAATGGTTGGAAGTTATAACAGAACACTATGTGCAAAATTTCAGCCAAATCGGATGAAAATTGAGGCTTCAAGGGGCTCAAGAAGTCAAATCGGGAGATCGATTTATATGGGAGCTATATCAGATTCCTGACCGATTTGAGCCGTACTCAACACAGTTGTTAGAAGTCATAACAAAACACTAGGTGCAAATTTTCAGCCAAATCGGATGAAAATTGAGGCTTCCAGGGGCTTAAGAAGTCAATTCGGGAGATCGGTTTATATGGGGGCTATATCAGATTCTTGATCAATTTGAGCTGTACTCAACACAGTTGTTGAAAGACATAACAGAACACTATGTGCGAAATTTCAGCCAAATCGGATGAAAATTGAGGCTTCCGAGGGCTCAAGAATTTAAATCGAGAGATCGGTTCATATGGGAGCTATATCAGGTTCATGACCGATTTGAGCCGTACTCAACACAGTTGTTGAAAGTCAAAACAGAACACTAGGTGCAAATTTTCAGCCAAATCGGATGAAAATTAAAGCTTCCAAGTGCTCAAGAAGTCTAATCGGGAGATCGGTTTATATGGGAGCTGTATCAGGTTCTTGATTGATTTGGACCCTACTCAAAACAGATATTGAAAGTCATAATAGAACACTAAGTGCAAAATTTCAGCCAAATCGGATGAAAATTGAGGCTTCCAGGGGCTCAAGAAGTCAAATCGGGAGATCGGTCTATATGGGAGCTATATCAGATTCTTGATCGATTTGAACCCTACTCAAAACAGATGTTGAAAGTCATAACAGAACACTAAGTGCAAAATTTCAGCCAAATCAGATGAAAATTGAGGCTTCCAGGGGCTCAAGAAGTCAAATCGTGAGATCGATTTATATGGGAGCTATATCAGGTTCTTGACCGATTTGTGCCGTACTCAGCACAATAGTTAGAAATCAAAACAGAACACTATGTGCAAAGTTTCAGCCAAATCGGATGAAAATTGCGGCTTCCAGGGGCTCAAGAAGTCAAATCGGGAGATCGGTTTATATGGGAGCTATATCAGGTTCTTGCTTGATTTGGACCCTACTCAAAACAGATGTTGAAAGTCATAACGGAACACCATATGCAAAATTTCAGCCAAATCGGATGAAAATTGAGGCTTCCAGAGGTTCAAGAAGTCAAATCGAGAGATCGGTTTATATGGAAGCTATATCAGGTTCTTGACCGATTTGAGCCATACTCAAAACAGTGTCTGGAAGCTATAACAGAACACTATGTGCCAAATTTCAGCCAAATCGGATGAAAATTGGGGCTTCCAGGGGCTGAAGAAGTCAAATCGGGAGATCGGTTTATATGGGAGCTATATCAGTTTATTAATCGATTTGGACCGTAAGACCCAAAATGGGTTTATATGGCAGCTATATCAGGTTCTATACCGATTTACGCCATACTTAGCACAGTTATTGGAAGTCGTAACAAAACACCTCATGCTAAATTTCAGCCAAATCGGATGAGAATTGCGCCCTCTAGAGGCTCAAGAAATCAAGATCCCAGATCGGTTTATATTGCAGCTATACCAATTTATTTACCGATTTGCGCCATAATAAGCGCAGTTATTGGAAATCATAACAAAACACCTCGTGTAAAATTACAGCCAAATTGGACGTGAATTGCGTCCTCTAGAGGCTCAAGAAGTCAAGACCCAAGATCGATTTATATGGCAGCTACATCAAAACATGGACCGATTTAAACCATACTTAGCGCAGTTGTTGGAAGCGATACCTAAACACCACTCTAGGGGCTCAATTATATAAGAATCAAATTCAATATTATTAAAATCTGAATATTCAAAATGTCAATATCATTGATGACCAATTGCCTTTTATGTAACTGAAGGTTCATCCTCCACTTGGGACCGATGATCTGAAGGAATCCTACCAGATGCCGATATGGATGACTGCATAAGTCAGCTCATCTCTATTGTGTTTCCTTGCCACTCTGGAGTAAGAGGGCGGCTACTTACCATTCTAAGCGACCATTATCCCCCTCAGTGATGGCTGTAGCCTCCTTTTGGAAGTCATAGTCCTCCATGAAGACTCAGGTGCCGTGCGCGCTTCCTTCGTTCCTGTTCCGACTTTGTCTACCTCCGCAGGTCACTGTCTGGAGTCTCCATTGCGAGATCGGTTTATATGGCAGCTATATCAAAACATGGACTGACTTGGCCCATTTAAAATCCCAACCGACCTACACTAATAAAAAGTATTTGTGCAAAATTTCAAGCGGCTAGCCTTACTGCTTTGAAAGTTAGCGTGCTTTCGACAGACAGACGGACGGACGGACATGGCTACATCGACTTAAAATTACATGACGATCAAGAATATATATTCTTTAGTTGATCTCTCAAGGTGTTACAAACAGAATGACGAAATTAGTATAACCCCATCATATAGTAGGAGGGTATAAAAACCGACCCCCCCCAACGTTGACGACCCACGCAAACGAAAAAAGAACCATGATTTGCGGATCTGCACCTGGAATGTCCGCACTCTCTATAGAGAAGCTGCAGTATACGCGCTGGCGCATGTATTAGAGAAGTACAAGGCAGATATTACCGCCTTACAGAAAGTGCGATGGACTGGGAATGGCGTCACTACAAACGATGATGTACTATACTATAGCTGACGTACTATACTATAGCTGCCATAACACGAGGCATGCACTTGGCTGTGGATTTGTGTGGACTGAAACACCATGTCTCCAGCTTTACTCCGGTGGATGAGAGGCTAGCCACAATCCGCATAAAAGCCAAATTCTTCAACATCAGCCTTATTTGTGCCCATGCCCCGACGGAAGACAAAGACGAGCAGACCAAGGATATTTTCTACAAGCGCCTAGAGAGAGAATATGACCGCTGCCCCGCCCATGATCAGTCGGCGCTTGGAACGCTATTCTACGTTCGGCTAGCGGAACAAATAGTCTGTCATAGAAAATTAAAGTAAAGTAAGGAAGCATATTCCCAGGGAGTTTTCAGAATTGGGTTGTAAATTTACAATCATATTTTATACATAAAATTTTTTAAGGTTCATTTAAAAACATGATTGAATTGATTAATTTTTTTTATTGAAAATTTAAAAAAAAGTTCAGATTCATTAAAAAATGATTGAATCAATTAATTTTTAAATTGAAAATTTCAAAATTTTCAATCGCGTTAAGTTCGGCCAGGCCGAACTTGGGATACCCACCACCTCGGGTGTATATGTAAACCACCTTTTATCAAATCTGGTGAAAAATGCATACCTTATACCCCATAGCAGCCATATCGAAATATGTTCCGATTTGGACCAAATACTAATAAGTACAATTCAATAAACTGATTTGAACCATATACGAAACGGATGTCGAAAAGCCTAACATAAGTCACAATGTCAAATTTCAGTGAAATCGGATTATAAATGCGCCTTTTATGTGGCCAAGACTTTAAACCAAGATATGGCAGCTATATCCAAATCTACACCGCTTTGGGCCAAGTGGCAGAAAAATGTCGTAGAGCCTAACACAACTCACTGTCCCAAATTTCCATGAAATCGGATTATAAATGCACCTTTTATGGCCCCAAAACCTTAAATCGAGAGATCGGTTTATATGGCAACTATATGCAAATCTGGACCGATCTAAGCCAAATTGAAGAAGATGTCGAAGGGCCCAACACAACTCACTGTCCCAAATTTTGGCGACATCAGGCAAGCAAAGCGCCTTTTATTGGACCAAAACCTTAAATCTAGAGATCGGTCTATAAGGCAGCTATATCCAAAACTGGACCGATCTGGGCCCCAAACCTAAAATCGAGAGATCGGTCTATATGACAACTATATGCAAATCTGGACCGATCTAAGCCAAAATGAGGAAGAATGTCGAAGGTCCTAACACAACTCACTGCCACAAATTTCGGCGACATCGGACAATAAATGCGCCTTTTATGGGCTCAAAACTTAAAATCGAGAGATCGGTCTATATGACAGCTATATTAAAATCTGGACCGATATCTTACATATTACAGAAGTATGTCGAGGGGCTTAATTTAACTCACTGTCCCAAATCTCGACGACATCGGACAATAAATGCGCCTTTTATGGGCCCAAAGCCTTAAATCGAGAGAGATCGGCCTATATGACACCTATATCCAAATCTGGACCGATCTGAGCCGAATTGCAGAAGGATGTCGAAGGGCCTAACACAACTCACTGTCCCAAATTTCAGCAAAATCGGATAAAAAATGTAGCTTTTATGGGCCTAAAACCCAAAATCGTCGGATCGTTCAATATGACAGCTTTATCCAAATCTGGACTGATCTGGGCCAAATTGACGAAGGATGTCGAAGGGCCTAACACAACTCACTGTCCCAAATTTCGACAAAATCGTATAATAAATGTGGCTTTTATGGGCCTAAGACCCCGGATCGGTCTATATGGGGGCTATATGAAGATATAGTCCGATATGGCCCATCTTCGAACTAAACCTGCTTATGGACAAAAAAAAAGAACCTGTGCAAAGCTTCATCTCAATATCTCTATTTTAAAGACTGTAGCGTGATATCAACAGACAGGCGGACGGACATTCCTAGATCGTCTTAGATTTTTACGCTGATCAAGAATATATTGGGTAGGCCAAAAAGTAATTGCGGATTTTTCATATAGTCGGCGTTGACAAATTTTTTCACAGCTTGTGACTCTGTAATTGCATTCTTTCTTCTGTCAGTTATCAGCTGTTACTTTAAGCTTGCTTTAGAAAAAAAATGTAAAAAAAGTTTATTTGATTAAAGTTAATTCTAACTATTATTAAAAATGCATTTACTTTCTTTTAAAAAATCCGCAATTACTTTTTGGGCAACTGAATATATACTTTATAGGGTCGGAAATGGATATTTCGATGTATTGCAAACCCACCATCCTTCGGTGGTGGGTATAAAAATTGTTGAATCAATTAATTTTTTTTATGAAAATTGCCAAAATTTGCCCGTATCTCTTTATGGGCAAACAATGTGGCCACAACAACAACTCTCGATTCATGAAAAAATCACAACCTCTTTCGCTTTCATTCCTTGCCAAACGTGAGTGGTGCGTATGTAAAATTTTTGTTCCAAGAAGCGTGCGTGAACGTGAATCTATCTGAAGAAGTAAGTGCGCGAGCTAGCTCTAATGAACCAGTGCGTTGAACCTGCTAGTTGTTGAACACAAACCGAGCGCAGTTAAACGTATTGAAGTTGTGCATGTGGATTTCTGTTCTCTGAGCTTCAACTTCCATGTTAAATATGATATGAAAGTTATGATACGGAGAAATTGCCAACCACGATTCATGATGGTGTGTGTGTGTGTGTGTGTTGTAGCAGTGTGTTGTTCACTGAGACGGAAGCCCTTGCCAATGTAGAACTCCATCGGGTCAATCCGGTACTTACAACCGGCTACCATTCATGATGGTAGGTATTAAAAGTTTACCTATTTTTCCAAAAAAAAATTCAGTTTATAAAAACAATAGACACAATTTTGGAAAAAATGTTTTATTACTTTCAATAGATATTGTTTTTTTTTTTTACTTGTATATAAAGATGACATATACATATGTATATACATAACCGTATAATAATAAAACTACAAAGTCAAAGAAAATAGATCTTTGTGTATCTCTTTTTAAATGAGTAGAATTTAATAAAAATGTTGTTTGTTTTTTTTTCTTCAATAATAGCACGCATTCAAAACAAAAAGGTAAAAATATCGCACAATTACATACATAAGCATATTTACCATATACAAGCATTTGAAGAAAAAAAAATTGACTATACAAAAAAAGGAGAGAACAACAAAAACGTACTACATTCACATCGTTGGCAATCAATTCAAGTTGATGTAAAAAAAAGGGGCAATGAGTTTATGGAACTGCAAGTGTGTGTGTGGGTGTGTGTGTTTTGTTTTTGTTTTTTTTTGTGTGAGTGCTTGTGCATTTGTGATTATAGCGTCGATTCTAGTATGCCACTAGTAGATATAAAATTGAATTGAAAATAATTTACAAGTATTTTTCTTTCTTTCTTTCCTTCATTCTGTGTTCTTTTCATGTTATTACTTCCTCCATACATACATATATCTAAAAATACAACCAGCACCAAAAGTTTAATGGAAATCAATTCCAAGGACTCTGCTTCATTTTAATTCCTTTTTTTTATGCAAACGAAACCGGCAAATAAATTAATAACTACATGGAATCATAATGTGTGTGCAGTGGAAAGTTCAAGTTCAAAGTTTGCGATTATTCATTTCGACAGGCGAAGAAAATTATGCTAAGATTCAAAAGAAAACCCTACATACATATGTATACAAAACTATAAAAAAAAAAGTCGGTAATTGGTAATAGAAAAAATTATACTAAACAAATCTTGGCCACTATATGATAGTCACATACATATACATCGATATATATATATATATATATTATTTGTAATTATATAGGTGTTGCAATATCCGATGATGTTTGCAGTCAATCACCATCACCAGTCAGGTAGTAGTTTTTTTTTTTTTTTTTTTTTTGGGTATTAGCTTATGAACCAAAATGTTCCTTGTCCTGGTCGATGCGACCGAACTCGTAGTGGCCACGACCATCGAATTGCAAGAAATAGTCATGGTGGACCCACAGAGATTTGCGATGTGAGACAGTAAAGAGTGTAATACCAGCTTCCCGACAATAACTGTACATTTTGCCCTCAACATCCACGGACACAGCGCTGGTGCACTCATCCAAAATGGCAAACTGTGGACTATGGTAGAATAGACGTGCCATGGCAATACGCTGCTTCTCACCACCCGATAGCACATCAATCCAATCTTCGATGGCATCCAAGCCATTTTCACGCTGCTCCAAATAGGCCAATTGTACAATATCCAGGTATTGCATAATATCCTCATCGGTTTTACCAGCACGACGCATATCATCACGGGTATGGGGATACGTTATCTACAACAAAGAGACAATTTTAAAAGACTTGCTTGAGAGATGTTTTGTTTCTTTCTGGCCATATACCTGATCACGCAACGAGCCCAAGGTCATGTAAGGCCTTTGTGGTATATAGAAAAGTTTGCCTCGTTGTGGTTTTACCACTTTACCACCCCATGTTGGCCACAATTCACCCAAAATGCGGAATAAACTAGATTTGCCACAGCCATTAGGACCACATACTAATACGTTTGTGCCAGATCTGAAAGAAAAATTCAAAATTATTAAAATATACAGACCGAGAAAGTGCAGGATGCTGGAAGGCATAGAACTGACATCAAAGCACTTCTATGGAAGCTGGAAAAAGAATCAGATCTCTCGAAGAGCATAACACTGCTAAAACACTGAAGAAGAAAAAGAGCTCCCCACTTTCAAATACTCTGGAAAAACCAAGCCAGTCTTTCCGCAATGGAGACTCCAGACAGTGTCCTGCGGAGGTAGACAAAGTTGGAACAGGAACGAAGGAAGCGCGCACGGCCCCTAAGTCTTCATGAAGGACAGTGACTTCAAATAGATGGTCGCTGAGAATGGTAAGGAGCCGCCCTCTTACGCCAGAGTGGCAAGGAAGCACAACAGAGATGAGCTGACTTATGCGGTCATCAATATCGACTGTTCATCCGGTAGGATTCCACCAGATCATCGGTCCCAAGTGGGGAATCTGGTTAACGATCGGATTTTTAAACATGTGTGGAACTCTGTAGAGGGTCCACACATACCAATGATGAGCTGCGAGTTTAGAGGGGGCATCTTTAAGCTGCGTTTTGCGTCGGCGGAATGTAGTGATACAGTCAAACAGCTCGTCAGAGGTATTCACGCTCCCTGGGAGGGCGAAAAGCTCGACCTGGTGAGAGAGATGGATATCACCCAGCTCACAAAAGATACGGTCTTCACCGAGGGATGGGGCAGTACATTTGCGACGCAACGCATGTTGGGATACTTGAGCAAGCAAAACGAAAGTTTGGTCGCAGAGAAATGGGAGGAGAAGGAGAAAGGAACTCTCTTTGTGGTTGGCATTGATCAAGTCTCCGCGACAAGTTTGGCGCATTACGGGAGCGAGGCTGTCTTTTTCAAGATTGGGCAGACTAGGATGGACAGAAATCCTCATATTGAGACATCAGGTCGTGCAGTGGCAGGCTACTCAATGCCGCCCAGCGAATAGGGGGCTGACCACGAGACAATCGCGGCCTCTCTCAACACTGGAAAGATTAGGATAAGCACAGATCCTAATACTAAAATATCAAGCAGTGCAGTGGCGAGAGACCCAACACAGCCTAACAAACAGGAAACCGACGACATACCCATCACCGACTTCAAGATTTGGAATACTGCGATAGGTAAAGATACTAATATTGAAAAATTAGGCAGCGCAGCGACAGAAGTCTCAATGAAACCCAACGAACAGGGAGCCGATGATGGCACCATCACCTACTCCCAAGAAGCCCATTTATTTAAGATTTGGAAGACTAAGATAGACAAAGGTCCTAGTATTGAAACATCAGGCAGTACAGGGAATGAAAACTCAAGACAGCCTAACGAACAGGAACCCGACGATGAAACCATTACCGACTTTATAAAGAGTCGAATGACTAGGATAGGAAAATAACCTAATTCGATGACATCAGGCTGTGCAGTGACAGGAAAGTCAATGCTGTCTAAAGAACAGGGAGCAGATGATGAGATCATCACCTACTCCCAAAAAGCCCATTTACTGCAGGACCAATGATTGAGGTAATCCAGATAAACCTCTATCGGAGCGAGACTGCTACACACGCTCTGATGGAGAAAATCAGCAAGGGCAATATGAATCTTGCCTTAATTCAGGAGCCATGGATGACCCAGAACAAAGTTTCTGGACTGAACCATATCAACTACCAAATATTCTATGCTAACACTGGTAATCGGTAGAGGACCTGCGTTATTTGTTGGATGCCACAATGGTGAGACAGGGAGACGGTGGACCACACCTGGCATCACTTTATCTGCCTTTCGACTCTGCGACACCGCCACCTATGTCGGAGCTGCAACGTCTGGTGAGGAAAGCAAAACAGACAGCAAACGAGGTACTAATAGGATAAGATGCAAACTCTCACCACATTTCGTGGGGTAGTACCAACACTAATAAGCGCCAGGCCAAGCCCTGGCAGAGTTGTTGAATACTAACGACCTAATAACACTTAATATTGGTAACACCGCTAACTTTGTTATTAGGATTAGAGAGGAGGTATTAGATGTGACGATATGTTCGGAAAATCTGATCGATGAGGTTCAGGATTGGAGGGTCTCCATGGAACACTCTTTCTCTGACCATCGCTACATTAGGTTTAGAATAGCACGGCCAGCGCCGAATCCGATAAGCTTCCGGAATAAGTTGAAAACCAACTGGACACAATTCGGTCCTTCGAAGATAGTTGTCCTCTTCGGGAAGGGAAATCAGCCCAAGAAAAACCCTGAATGATCGGGAAGATTGGCAATATTGGGAAAGAGATCGGCAGACTTTTTAACAGAGCACATCGTAAAAAAGCGGAAGGTTTTTGGGATGTGTATTACACACGGCTCAAGGAATACAATAAGATTACCAGGGCGGCAAAACGTGCCTCCTGGAAGGTTTTCTGCGAACAGGTCGATAGCGTTAATGACGCCGCCAAGATAAAAAAAGTTTCTCTTAAAAACCCATGTCCAAACAGAAACTTTAGTAGACGACATGGGAGTGAGAGCAGAGACAACGGAGGACATGTTGAGGCTTTATCCATTTTCCACAGTATATGACGGGACTCATGGAGACACCACAATCTTGGAATAATGACGTTGATCGAAGGTTTATAATTACGGAATTTATGGTGAAGAAATCCTTGAGGAGCTTCCAATCATTTAAGTCGCCCGGACCTGATGGAACATTTTCGGCGCTACTAAATACAAAAAGAGGCAGGCTATCTGGCGCATCGTCTGGCCAAAATTTTCACAGCGTACCTAGGACTTGCATATACTCTGAAAGCCTGGCAGCAGGCAAGGGTGGTGTTTATACCCAAGCCCGGCTAGGCAAGTTATACGACACCAAATGCCTACAAACCCATAAGCCTTACGTCCTTTCTACTCAAAACCATGGAACGTATTGTGGACACCATGATAAAGAGTAGGAAATCCAGCGAACTGCTCAAATACAAACATCATGCCTATGTCAAGGGAAGGTCGGTGGAGACTGCCCTGCACAAGGTTGTGCATAAAATAGAAGAATCCTTCGATACCAAAACGTACTCCCCGGCGGTATGCATTGACTATGAGGGGGGTTTCAACAATGTGCGGACCGACACACTGATCCAATACTTAGACCAGTACCGGATAGACCCGTTCCTTGGAGACTGGATAAACCATATGCTAAGGAACAGGTGGATAAATTGTGTGTCCCATGATATAAATATAAGGAAGAAAGTGGCAGTGGAAATCGAAGCACCGTAGAGTGAAACAGGGAGTTCCCCAAGGCGGGGTCGTATATCCGACACTGTTTAACCTCTACCTATTCTCCATTCCACAGCCCTGTGACACACAGTGGAAAAAATATTCAAATCTGTAAGAATGCCGCCCTTCGAACTGCGACGGGATGTCTCCTCAGTTCTCATGTGAACCGCCTCCATCAGGAGACAAATATCCTACCCGTGCGAAGACATAACTAAATGCTGTCTAAGCAATACCTTTTGGGCTGGTAACGCAGAGACAATCCAAATCATCATCTTGTGGATAAGTATCCACCACCCAGAAGCCTTAAGATAGATCTACGTGAAGAAAGCATCTATAGATCAAACGGGTCAATCTAACATTTCGGCAGACACCGAAGCATATGCGGCAAATAGCTGCCGGGTGAATGTAGTCCTTCGAGAGCGACCAAAATTGACCTCGCCCGGCAAAACAGAGTAGTTCTGGCTCAATTACGACGTGCAGGATGTATGGCCCGATTGTGACCAGGGACCGCACAACACATGCCACCCATTTGACTGCCCAGCCAGACCCTCGACTCGACGCAGACCCAGATCCCTCTGTACGCACCCCATCTTTGCTCTTTTGGATCTGGATACTTAACAGAATCAAGCAGACGAAGGATAGAACGTAGCAAACTGCTACAACAACGCTTGAGGCTCTATTCGCGAGCCTTGTGAGAGAATATCCATATGCTGACCATAATTATGGATTTCGTAATTTGAAAAGCTGCTTTGCTTTGCTCACTGCACATATTTAACAAGCGCTTAACCTGGACTTTTCTACTGGATTTTAATATATTGGGTTGCCCAAAAAGTAATTGCGGATTTTTTAAAAGAAAGTAAATGCATTTTTAATAAAACTTAGAATGAACTTTAATCAAATATACTTTTTTACACTTTTTTCTAAAGCAAGCTAAAAGTAACAGCTGATAACTGACAGAAGAAAGAATGCAATTACAGAGTCACAAGCTGTGAAAAAATTTGTCAACGCCGACTATATGAAAAATCCGCAATTACTTTTTGGGCAACCCAATAGTAAGTTATGCCACTCTTTTTTTAAGACATCGCCAACGCGTTCATCCGGTCAAGCTTAGAACGTTGGATCGCGACTGTTAAAACACATATGTAATGCAAGTCGTTTGTTGAATTTAGGGATAAAGCCGAAGCCCCGTAGAGTGAAACAGGTTGTTTCCCAAGGTAGAATGATATCTCCGGCACTCTTCAATCTCTACCTATATTCTATTCCACAGCCTTCAGAAGGCATCGATTATTAACGGACGACTATGCAATCATGGCTTCGGGCACCATGTTGACCTTGCCTCCTACTTTGCTGTAGAAATTTGAAAATATCCACCACCAAATCTAATCAAGAGTAGGGTAGCATACAATGAAATCTTGTTAACTAAATACAATGAGTTGACGGTCACTGGTAAACTATACAGTGGACTCGCCACAGTGGAATAAGATCCGAGCCTCTTAGAACTGAAACAAGTTCAACTTCATTAGAAGACCATGTTCATTTCCCTACAAAGACACAACTATATTACCGAGAGCCTTTTTCAGAACTAGGCAGGCCTAAATAAGAACAGTCACTGCGTGAGTCGACCCAATTTGGTGAGTAAACATAGGCGTGATCCACCTCCAGTAGGACACTATAATTCTTTCCGAGCAAAGCCAAATTTTATGTTGTATAGCCAAAATTTACTGGGCTGTTATAACAGAAGCCATTCATATTTGATAATTTAGACCGAGAGGCTTACCGCTGCAAGAGAGCCTCTATATCAATCAGGCAGGTATAAATAACAACAGCCAGATAGTGAGTTGGCTCAATTTGGTGAGTGAGCATAGGCGGTATATATCGTTAGAGTACTTAGGAAATTGCAAATTTAGCTCTGTTCGAAGCGTGGAAGGTATGTGGAATCCATATTGGCAGACATTTGGTTGAGATTTAACACGAAAAAAGCAAGTTAACTGATTTTTTTGTAGAGCCTAGGGAGTTGCTTAAGTAATGTGGAAAGCTTAACCTTCAATATTATGTATGCCAAAGCTCTCCTCTTCGTAAATATTTTCATGTCGCTTTACTTACTTGACTTCAAATGTTAAGTCCTTAACTAAAACATCGCCATTTGGTGTGACCAATGGCACACTCTCGAATTTAATAAGATTATCAACAAACACCATTTGCCCTTTACCCGGACCGAAACCAGTTTCTTGGTTGAGTGCATTATTGACCATGGTGCGTTCATAGGTACCTTTATTGAGATCATTCAATACCTTAATTAATTCGGTCATGCGTGCAGTGAAACCTGTAAAACATAAGAAAATTAATTCAATACTCTGACAGAGATTGAGTGAATACTTACCAGCCAAACGAGTCATTTCGCGACCAGCCAACACAAGACGACCGATAGCCTCTGCAAGCTTAATCAACATTCTACCATAGGTATAATAAGCCTATAAGTATAAGAAATTTCATAAAAAATTACAGCTAATAGAGATAACTTTTAGATGCGGCGAGAACACCAGAAAAAAATGTTAACGGTAGTTGTTGTTGTCTAGTATATACAACCGGCTGCCATGGGATTGGCCGCCTGTTGGTTGGCATGGGAGTTATCTCCCCCTAGTGCTGGCAACACTTGTGAGGTGTTTGCCTTAGGTAATCAGCTGTGTAGATTTCTGTACCAAGTAGAGTTGCTCTGTGGCAAGTCGTTTGGAAAAATGCGCCCCTCACAGAAGTCAAATAGAAAAGTGCAAGGGGAATGTATTGTTAGGATAAGAGTAACGTAGGTTAGGATTAGCAGCATTGTAGGTTTAGTGTAGGAGTTGGGTAAGAGTAGTGTAACAGTAATGTAGGAGCTTCAGCGGATCGAACAGGTGATCGCTGTGTTCGTGTTTTCCCTTTTTTCGTCGTAGAAGAAGCACATCCCTGTGTGTGTGCTCCATGGGCTTCTGGCGATTTCAGCGGGATTGATAAGAACCAAGAATCACATTGTTTTTGTTGTAAAATAAAGCGTAGAAACGCCTCTGTGTGGTGGGTTAACCACCCCAGAGTTGTTCTGTTCTATCCTGCGTAGGATTAAAGTAACAGTATTGTAGGTTTAGTGTAGGGGCTGGGAGTTGGGTAAGGAGTAGTGTAGCAACGAATCGAACAGGTGGAGTTTTCATCGCCCAGGTGTCGCTGTGTTCGTGTTTTCCCTTTTGTGTGTGTGCTCCATAGATTTCTGGCGATTTCAGCGGGATTGATTAGAACCCAGAATTACATTGATGTTATTGTAAAATTAAGCGTAGAAACGCCTCTGTGTGGTGGGCCAACCACCCCCAGAATTGTTCTAGACCACGCGCCCACCCCCCCGAAATTTTAAAAACAACTGGCTTGTTTCTGTTCCTAGCAACGTTGCCTGCGCAACCACGGGCCATGGTTCTGCTCGATTTGCCACAACTTTGGCAGTGAGGTCTTATCGGTGCATGGGATGGATGCTTTTTGGAACGTGGCCCCTCCGACTTTAATCGAAATCGAATGAAAAAAATTTCGAAAGATCTGTTTGTATGGTGTCATATTTGGCACTGATGTAGGAAGAAACAAGTAAGAGTGCTTAGTTCCGCCGGGTCGAATCTTATATACCCTACCATAGATAGCATTTGTCGATTTTTTTACGCTGTATCTCTTTTTTGGCAAACAAAGAAGATTAAGATTTAGATTAGATTAGAATTAGATTAAGATTAGAATTGCGCCTTGTAGGGGCTCAAAAAGCAAAATAGGGAGATGGGTTTATATAGGAGCTGCATCAGGCTATAGACCGATTCAGACCATATTGGAGGTTATAGGAGAAACCTTTCTGCCAAATCGGATGAGAATTGCGCCCTCTAGAGGCTCAAGAAGTCAAGATCCAAGATCGGCAGCTATATCAGGTTATATACCGATTTGCACAGCACTAAGCACAGTTGTTGAAAGTCATAACAAAACACCTCTTGTAAAATTTCAGCCAAATCGGCTGAGAATTGCGCCCTCTAGCGGCCCAAGATACAAGATTGGTTTATATGGCAGCTATACTAGGTTATGAACCGATTTGAATTATACTTAGCACATTTGTTGGTAGTGATACCAAAACACCACGTGCAAAATTACATCCAAATCGGACAAGTATTGCGCCCTCTAGTGACTCAAGAAGTCAAAACCCAAGATCGGTATATATGGCGGTTATATCAGGTTATGGACTGATTTATACCATATTTGGCACAGTTATTGGGAAACATACCAAAACACATCGTGCAAAATTTCATTCAAATAGGACGAGAATTACGTCCTCTGGAGGCTGAAGAAGTCAAGACCCAAAATCGGTTTATATGGCAACTTTATAAAGCGATCTCCCTATTTTACTTCTAAAGCCTCTGGAGGGCGCAATTCCTATCCGATTTGGCTGAAATTTGGCATGACATGTTTTGTTATTACTTTCAACAACTGTACTAAGTATGGTTCAAATCGGCCCATAACCTGCTACAGCTGTCATATAAACCGATCTGGGATCTTGACTTCTTGAGCCTCTAGAGGGCTCAGATATTATCCGATTTGGCTGAAATTTTGTACAACGGTTTCTATCATTCCTTCAACAATATGGTCTGAATGGGTCTATAGCCTGAAACAGCCCAACAGAGATACCGGAAAAAGAACTCAACAAATTTGATCCATGGTGGAGGGTATATAAGATATGCCCGACCAAACTTAGCGCGCTTTTACTTGTTTTTAATTAACAATTTTTTATTTCAACCCAGGTGGAACAAGCAGTGATCAATAAAAGCACTAAAAGGGGTGTTCTCACTTCCTGCTCTTAAACTATTATATGTCATACCCCTCCCTATACTTGCATGATTTCAAAAACTATCCAGTCTTTCGCATGACTGTATAGTTTTTTCGACGCATAGGTAAATATGGACCAGCCTGAACCTTTATCCCGGAAATTTCTTGGTAGTGAGGAACCTAATGCTGTTCACTAATGCCACAACAGTACGCCGAAATACTACTCAAATGCTATTGGTTGTTGTTGTAGCAGTTTATTGTGTTCTATCTTTTGTCTGCTTGATTCTGTTGAGTGTCAAGACCCAGGAACTCCGCGACTAAGATGGGGTGCGTCCACAGGGATCTGGGTCTGAGTCGAGTGGGTCTGGCCGGGCAGTTAAACAGGTGCTATTGGTAAAGAGACACTCCTCAAGTGCAGAGATAAAGACCTTCCTAATCATACCGCTGGTAAGACCATCTCATAATATACGACTTCCACAGGGACAAAGACTATATCCCAAGCTTATAGCGATAATGCGTTTTTCTACTACTCACTTGTAAACGTTTTCCACTATTTTCTCCCGATAACATAGGATGGTTGGGAGTGAAGAAAGGTATGGATACAGCATAAAAACCAACAATAGATGCAAAATCTGTAAGAAAAAAAAAAGCAATAAAACCATTTCGAAAGATATAAACCCTCATTGTTAGAGATGGGCATATACTCAATAAATTCCTTATTTTGTATTTATTTGGTAGATGCTTGTCTTTAATCATTATTTAGCAGATACTTACATTTGCCAACAAGATTATCCACAATGCCCATGCCCACACGGAATTCCAAAAATTTACGCAAATGAGAACGCAATTTCGAATAGCTGGCGAGTAGGGTAAGTTTTTCACGGGTATTGCCTTGATAGAAAGCCACCTCTTCGGAGTTGGTAATCAAGCGACTGTTCACATAGCGGAATTCACCCTCTAACTTTTGTTCCTCCACCGTTAAGCGACCAGTGGGTCGACGTAATCGTGTAAGGAATACACCAGCTACCAGGAGATAGATCATTAAAATGGAAGGTGTCTAAAAGAGAAAACAACAACATTAGAAAACAGAATTAAGGATCCATTCTCTTATAAGGCACCCACCTTGGCACCCAAAGTAACGGACAAACGATACACATAAATAAATATATCCAGTATGGGCTTGCTGATATTTGAATACAAGTCTGTGGCACTTTCACAAAACTTATCAATATCAGTCGTTAACAACTGATCGGCATTAGCTATTCTATTATCCAAATTGGACATTTTGTAGTAGGTGTAGCCACTGTAATGAAAAAGGATATATGTGGGCATTATAGTTATTCATGATCTATTGAGTTGCCCAAAAAGTAATTGCGGATTTTTCATATAGTCGGCGTTGACAAATTTTTTCACAGCTTGTGACTCTGTAATTGCATTCTTTCTTCTGTCAGTTATCAGCTGTCAGAAAAAAAATGTAAAAAAGTATATTTGATTAAAGTTCATTCTAAGTTTTATTAAAAATGCATTTACTTTCTTTTAAAACATCCGCAATTACTTTTTGGGCAACCCATACTTTGAGGGTGGCCTGTTTCGATTTACTTACGTCAAATACTGGTTGTACAAGTGATGTGTTAAATTTGTTCTAAACCTTAATTTCAATTCACCCAAACTCCATTTTAGTATATTGGTTACTACAGAAATCTGTTTTAGGGAATTTTTTGTAAGTGCTATCACATATCATCTGCCTTATTATTTGATACTTACCAATGGCAATGCTGCCAAATATTTTACAAGGGCTCTCTTGAAGGCGGGTTTATTCATATGAATAATTGTACTCTCTACCACGGTGGCATTTTGAATCATCCAAATATCACTGACAGAACGGCCCACAAGTGAGGCGGCAACAAGTACCAATAGACCAGTTTCAACACTCCAGAAACGTGGGATCAAAATCGCTGTAAAGATAACAAAATTGATCGCTTAATACAAATTTTATTGGTATTATTATAAAATTATTATAACACCATCCTATGGTGTAGGGTATAATATCGGTCCATTTTTTGATATAGCTGCCATATAAACCAATCATGGGTCTTGACTTCTTGAGCCGCTAGAGGGCGCAATTCTCATCCGATTTGGATGCAATTTTGCATGAGGTGTTTTGTTATGACTTCCAATAACTGTGCTAAGTATGGCGCAAATCGGTACATAACCTGATATAGCTGCCATATAAATCGATCTGGGATCTTGATTTCTTGAGCCTCTAGGGGGCGCAATTCTCATCAGATTTGGCAGAAATTTTGTACAACGACTTCTCCCATGACCTTCAACATACGTGTCCAATATGGTATGAATCGATCTAAGCTTGATACAGCTCCTCTATAAACCGATCTTCCGATTTTACTTCTTGAGCCTCTCAAGGTCACAATTGTTATTCGATTTGGCCGAAATTTTACACAATAACTTCTACTATGGCATCCAACATTCAATTATTGTCCGGGTCGGACGATAACTTGATATACCATAGCAATTTTCATACTCCCCACCATAGGATGGGGGTATATTAATTTAGTCATTCCGTTTGAAACACCTCGAAATATTCGTCTAAGACCCCATAAAGTCTCGATGTTCTGAGTCGATCTAGCCATGTCCGTCCGATAGAGGTCGAACGGGTAAAGCTAGCTGCATGAAATTTTACACACATACTTTATATTAATAAAGGTCGTTGGGCATTGCAAATGGGCCATACCGGTTCAGATTCAGACTGGGCCATATAAACCGATCTCCCGATATGACTTCTTGAGCCTCTGGAAGCTACAATTTTTGTCCGATTTGGCTGAAATTTTGCATGTAGTGTTTTGTTATGGCTGTGCTAAGTACGGTCCAAATCGGTCTATAACCTGATATAGCTCCCATATTAACCTATCTCCCGATTTGACTTCTTGAGCCCTTACAAGCCGCAAAATTTGGCTCAAATTTTGCATGTCATGTTCTGTTGTGACTTTCAATAACTGTGCCAAGTACGGTCTAAATCGGTCTATAACCTGATACAGCTCCCATATTAACCGATCTCCCGATCCGGTCTCTCGACCATCATTGTTCGGTTCCTAGAAGCTTTAATTTTTGCTGGTTTGACAGAAGTTTGGTATGTAAGTTTGGTATGTAGAATAAAATTATGCCGTTCAACTTAATTTATTTGGTATAAATTTTTACCAGAAGCCCACCACCCCCACCACGGGTTCTCAAGATTCGGCCCGGCCGAACATAGCACGCTTTTACTTGTTTTCTTTTATCCTTTGTTTGCCTAAAAGGAGATACCGGGAAAAGAAATCGACAAATGCGATCGATGGTGGAGGGTAAATACAATTCGGCCTGGCCGAACTTAGCGCACTTTTACTTGTTTTCTTTTGGTCGGAATAAGCAAAATACCAAATAGTGCTTTCTAAGGAATCCTGTTAAGTATTTTAGGTCCTAGTATTATCTTTGTAAACCACAAACTGTACCCTGAACCACTGCTGTCGGTGTTTTAAAATGTGTAGTTCGCGCTATCAATTTTGGTAAAAATCGTTTCAGGTTTAGATATAGTTCCCATATATAGAATTCGCCCGATTTACATATTTATAAGGGCCTAGTTACTTTAATTTTCAGGTGATTTGAATGAAATTTGGTATGAAATGTTGTATTACTCATCTGAAAGCCTCTGCTATATTTATTCCCATTATAGTTTTCAACCTACAGTAACCACAGCCCAAAAATTCAACTTCAGCTATATCAAAATCTGAACCGATTTTCATCAAAATGAATAGAGTTTGTCCCTAGGCTAAACAAGAGATATCTGAAAATTTTTGTGATGATTGGATAACAAATATTACCTGTACCTTGATTACAAAATGCGAACAGACAGACAGGCGGATTCCCGCCCAGACGGACATGGCTAGATCGAACTAAAAACTAATTCAGAGTCGATCAATAGTGTTTTTAGGTGTAACTTGTGTTTAGTTAACAATAAGAGCCATATAAATCTTTACTTTGGGCTCAAATTAAATTCTAAGACGTAAAATCCTCCAATGGATCACAAAAAATCCAATTTTGAATACCGTTACAGCACGTACTATAGTTTATCGATCGTCATGATATTTCATATTTCGCTTATTAGGACCAAAAGGAAAAAAATGGAGGGTATGCGTTTCTCTATTTGCAAAACAAAAATCTCCCTTATAGAATAGGACAGTTTAATGAACATTAAGGAATCCCTGATGGTGGTAGAGAATGTTTACCTCCTAGTCAGAATGAGGTCTAAGCTGCAGTGACCCGACTAAAGAACAACAAGGCAGCAGGAGCCGATGGGTTACCCGCTGAAATGTTTAAGACCGGAGGCGACACGCTGATAAGGCGTATGCATCAGCTTATCTACGCAATCTGGCTAGAAGAACGCATACCCGATGATTAGAACCACAGCATACTATGTGCAAACTACAGAGGAATAAGTCTCCTCCCCATCGCATACAAGATACTCTCGAGCGTACTGTGTGAAAGATTAAAACCTAAAGTCAATGAGATATTGTGGCCCTATCAATGCGGCTTTAGACCTGGTAGATCCACCCTGGACCAGATATTCACCCTACGCCAAATCCTCGAAAAGACCCGAGAAGGACAAATCAACACCTACCATCTCTTTGTTGACTACAAAGCCGCCTTCGATACTTCTTTACGTTCAAAGGTATTTCAAGCCATGTCTGAGATTGGTATCCCTGCAAAATGACAGGATGACACTTGCTGATACGCGTTCCTCAGTAAGAATAGGAAAGAATCTCTCCGAACCATTTAATAACAAACGAGGTTTCAGACAAGGAGACAGCCTATTGTGTGATCTCTTTAATATCCTGCTGGAGAAGATTATACGAGATGCAGATGTGAATAGATATGGCACACTAATCACTGGAGAACATATGCTACTCGCCAATGCCGACGACACCGATATCTTAGGTCGGTCACCGGAAGTAGTAACTTCTGCCTTTGAAAGAATCGAATGTGAGTGAGTGAAAATGGGTCTGGCAGTAAATGGAGATAAGACCAAATGGATGGTTTCAACTCCCAAAAAGCCTTGCACAACCGAGCAGATAAAGAAAATGGAGAAAGTTGGGAACCACAACTTTGAGACAGTCAGTAACTTTATCCACCTCGGCACCGCCATAACCGAAACGAATGACACCAGTTTTGACATTAAGCGACGAATAATACTGGCAAACAGATGCTACTTTGGACTAAGTAAGCTGTGTAGAAACAAGGCCACCTCTCGACAGACGAAGATTACACTATACAGGACACTGTCACTACCCGTGCTGTTATATGGTTCTGAAGCATGGGTACTTGTGAAAGCAGATGAGGCAGTGCTTGGAGTATTTGAGAGAAAAATTCTTCGTAAATGGATGAAGAAGCTTCAGCAAAGAAGTCTTTTGAAGGCAAACACGGTGGTACTCACAAACCGGGAAGACCAAATGCCCGATGGAAAGATCAAGTGGTGGGAGACAGCTTGAAACTTGGTGTCAGAGATTTTAGAATGAGCGCAGAAGATCGAGGCGCTTGGAATAGCCAATTAACCAAACATATGTACAAAATATTGTAAACTATATAAAAACGGTAAAATATCAATCTATACAAATAGAATTAACTACTCTAGGTATTTCATACTGTAATCTATTTAAAAACGGCTCAATTTATAGTCATTTACGACACCTGGCTATTTAAAAGTAAAATAGATGTTTTGTGCCCTCCATATTGATTGTAAACTTATATCAGTTTATTGTTAATCAAATTACCCCTAAAGTTCAAAGTCACAATGCAATATAATGACTTTATCAACATTTTATAAACTAAAATTGATTTTGACTTTATCAACGGTGTTCGTTGGACAACGGTAATAATTTTGATCAAAAAAAAAAAAAACTAGGAAATTCGATGAGTCACTTAATAAAGATTACAAATTTGTGCACCCATTAACAATAATTCGATTGCGTTTGAGTTATTTGTTAAACTAACCTAGAAAACGTTTCAATTTGTTATCTTTCGTTCCTTTGGAATGCAAAAGTGGTTGTTTAGAAATAGTAAGGATTCCTAATATGGGTTGCCCAAAAAGTAATTGCGGATTTTTTTCTAAAGCAAGCTAAAAGTAACAGCTGATAACTGACAGAAGAAAGAATGCAATTACAGAGTCACAAGCTGCGAAAAAATTTGTCAACGCCGACTATATGAAAAATCCGCAATTACTTTTTGGGCAACACAATAGCTGGGATCTTCTGCTATTAGGTATTTGGCCAAATAAGTTGTGAGGTTTCAGAAACCTTTTTCTATTGCTCTTTGGTCTTTATAAACAAAAAAAAAAAAACAAGTAAAGGCGTGCTAAGTTCGGCCGGGCCGAACTTTGGGTATCCACCGCCATGGATTCTGCTAAAATATGGGAGCTATATCAGAACCGATTTGGACCGTTCTTGGCACAGTTGTTGAGAGTCATAATCAAACACTATGTGCAAAATTTCAGCCAAATCGGACAAAAATTGCGGTTTTCAGGGCTCAAGAAGTTAAATCGGGAGATCGGTGTATATGGGAGCTATATCAGGTTACAGACCGATTTAGACCGTACTTGACACAGTTGTTGGTAGTCATAATGGAACACCATGTGCAAAATTTCAGCCAAATTGGATGAAAATTGCGGGTTCCAGGGGCTCAGGAAGTCAAATAGGGAGATCAGTGTATATGGGAGCTATATCAGGTTATAGACCGATTTAGACCGTACTTGACACAGTTGTTGGTAGTCATAACGGACAACCATGTGCAAAATTTCAGCCAAATCGGATAAAATTTAAGCTTCCAGGGGCTTAAGAAGTCAAAACGGGAGATCGGTTTAAATGGGAGCTATATTTAAATCTGAACCGATATGGCCCATTTGCAATCCCCAACGACCTACATCTATATTAAGTATTTATGCAAAATTTTGAGCGGCTAGCTTTACGCGTTCGACCGCTATAGGGATTTCGACAGACAGACGGACATCGACTCAGGATGTCGAAACGATCAAGAATGTATATACTTCATGGGGTCCCTGATCAACATTTCGAGGTGTGACAAAGGGAATGACTAGATTAGTATACCCCCATCCTATGGAGGTATAAAAACTTTTGATTCAATAGTCTCCACTGCAAGCAAGTGAGGATCTGTTATTCGGTAAGGAAAGAATCCTATTAATATAGCCGAAGTGCAGTCTTAGCGTCTCCGAATACTTACTTACCAGTTTCAATATGTAACATATAGTTGGATGAAGTAGTTTCTTGAAAAAACCCTGAAAAGCTTCTCTACCTGGTCATACCGTTCATACCCCAATACTTGAGCCCCGTACAATAGGATTGTCTTAGCGGCTGTGTTGAATATCTTCATCTTATTAGAAATCTGGATTCTTTCGTTGTGAATGTAGTGGAGCCACGTGGAGTTTATTGCAATTTTCGAGGACTGTAGCTTGTCCAAGAGATGTTTCTTGAAAGACATGTTATAGGCAGTGTTGCCGTTTTTGGTAGGTTTATACCAAAATTGGTTTTTATTCTCTTGGTAGTCTGACCTCAATTTTTGGTAGGTTTTTCCAACACATAAATACAAAGTCAATTACTGAAAAAATCGCCTGGGATAACTCAAAATTAATTCACTTCTTTCGCTTCTGTGTATTCGTTAAGAGTGTAGAATAAAACTATGCATGTCGAGGGTCCAAATAGACTCATTGCTTCGTAAGTAAGTTCTGATATTGGCTATAACTGGTACAGGTATTAAGGGAGCTCTTACAAATTTCGTAGGTAGGAAATGCGGCTTTTGTGCGTTCTCTGCCTTCAATCGGAAAACAGCATACAGATCTGATCTACACTCAGATCTTGACAGATTCTTGCAACTCACTGTAACGGCGAAAATGGATAGTAAATCACATTTCTAGGCTCAATCACTTAAGTCTTATCCAAACTCGACACGATTGTTCATTGAAATCGTAGCAAAAATACGACTTTATGAACTAAAGATTTCTTATCGGGATATCGACATAAAGAGTGCAATTGAAATGGCAAAATGACCAACTCTTCGATGGAAGGTATAAAAACATATACTCCATTTTTGATTTGTAGAACATTTTGGTAGGTTTTTGTTGGGTTTGGTAGGATTTTTCCTTAATTTTGGTAGGAAATAATTTCTTGAATGGCAACACTGGCTATAAGTGAGATTCACACCCAGATATTTTTACTCATTGACAACTTCGATGGGACCAGTACCATAATACCATGCCAAACTTCCACCAATTCCATAGCGCATCAATCATCGACTGCAATTCCACAGCGGAGGGCGATAAAAGGACTATATCATACATCAAAAGCCTAATTTCGATATCCCCAATTCGAACAACCGTGGGTAAAGCATCATGTAGATCATTTAAATACAGCGCGAACAGAACTGGACTAAGTAAACACCCTTTTCAAACCCGTTGAGTGACCTCAAAAGGCTCAGATAATGATGAGCCGTCCCATACCTTACTCTTAGTGTCGCTATATATAAGTCGCAATATATTTATGACCTTCGAAGGAAGTCCCATTCTGGCTAGTTTATAAAACAATGAATTTCGCGGTATCATGTCAAAAGCGGCAGAGAAGTCAACAAAGAAAGCATATGTGTTCTTTTAATTCCTCCAGTTTAAATGGATAATACTTGTAAGATTGAATATGTTGTCGTTCGTAGAATAACTACTTCTAAAACCTGCCTGGTTTCTTTTAAAATCTGATTCAGCTCTATCCACCAATTAATACGGTTCAACGCAACATCAGTAAATATCTTATAAAGCGTATCCAGTAAAGACAACAAACAAATTTGCCCTTGAACATTCTATTAAGGAACTGGGGCAAACTTCTCCCAAATCATTGAGTGCTGTACGATTCAATTTCAAGCTCAAGACAGAGTCCGAACGGCGTGCCGCAGAGCGACATCTCTTTGGGGAGAAGTTTTTACATGTCAAAGTATCTCCCAAACGTCGCCAGCATTAGGAGGGGATAATCACCGCTGAAAATCTTTGTGATGTTCCTGCCAGGATTCAAATCCAGGCGTTCAGCGTCATAGGCGGACATGCTAAACTTTGCGCTCTGTAATTTGCCACTTCATTAACATTGCCCTTTTTGTGCAAAGAAACAATCATAGATCTACGGAAGGAGGAAGTAATAGTCTCGCGGAGGAAAATACAGTTCAGTAGATGTAAAACTTCATGTAGAAATTATGCAGGAACGTATTTATTGGGTTGCCCAAAAAGTAATTGGGGATTTTTCATATAGTCGGCGTTGACAAATTTTTTCACAGCTTGTGACTCTGTAATTGCATTCTTTCTTCTGTCAGTTATCAGCTGTTACTTTTAGCTTGCTTTAGAAAAAAAAGTGTAAAAAAAGTATATTTGATTAAAGTTCATTCTAAGCTCTATTAAAAATGCATTTACTTTCTTTTAAAAAATCCGCAATTACTTTTTGGGCAACCCAATGTAATATTCGAAAGGAATTCTATCAATACCCGGCGCCTTGTTACTTTTAGTATTCTCAAGTACAAATAACAACTTATGCATCTCGAAGGGGCCATCAACAAAAGGGTCGGTGTGCAGTGGAAGCGTCCACTTCATATCAGTCCGAAGAGAGGCACCTGACAATAACCCGCTTAAAAAATGCGCGGATTGAACTAGCAGTTGGATTGGTACCAATCCCTAGGGGTCTGTCCTTCAATTTGTTTGTTAGTTCTCACCAGTCTGGCGAATTCTTGACGCTGTTCAAGCGATCAAGTCTGAGTTGTACAAGTCAAGCTTCTTCCTATTGCAGAGTATCGTATAAAAAGTTCTGCTTGATATGTACTGTCTCCTACAGACTCCACTGTCAAATCTGCGATATCAGTTAAAATGTTTGAGCATACGCCTCCTAGCAGATTCGTATTGAGCATCAAACCAACGATACTTGGGTTCGAAAAAGCTTTTATCCGCTGATAAGCCGGCTCCGCTATATATTTTGAACCTAATAGCAATTGATTTCGAAACTGGGCCAACATGTTAACAGCCTTTTCCATAGATAAAATTATCTAGTCACTTACGTAATAATTGTCTCAGCTGTTTAAAGAAGACAGCATTAACATGTGCCTTCGTTGGTTTTTTGTCCTTTTTCTCCGAAATTGTGTATTGGATTTTTTCATCAAAGGCACTTCTTCTGCAATTATAAAAAATTAAAGAGATATATGTTAATAACTACATTGGAACATAAACGGAAATTAAAACAAAATCGTTTTCAACATAGAAAAAGAGATGATTAATTTGATCTTTACAACCTTGATAGGTAATATGAAATGAATAAAGTTACGGTTGCCCAAAGTAATTGCGGATTTTTCATATAGTCGGCGTTGACAAATTTTTTCACAGCTTGTGACTTTGTAATTGCATTCTTTCTTCTGTCAGTTATTAGCTGTTACTTTAAGCTTGCTTAAGAAAAAAATTGTAAAAAATGTATATTTGATTAAAGTTCATTCTAAGTTTTATTAAAAATGCATTTACTTTTTGGGCAACCCAATAGATGCATTAGAACCAAGTGAACATATTTCATAGGAAGTGGGATTTTCATTCAACAACAACTTTAAACTTTATAGACATTTATGCCCATATTCACGAAACTAAATGAATCTTAAGAGTCTGGTTATTTGACAGATTTCCTTTATCGAACTTTCAAATAAACCTGCTTTAAAGCTGCATTAAGTTTTGTGAACATGGGCATAAGACTAGTGTCTCGATCTCGTCTTTACAAATGCAAATTTTGCCCATGAACATTCCACTGAGGAACGGAGGCAAACTTCTCACATATCAATGAGTGCAGTCCGATTCAAGTTTAAGCTCAATGATAAGGGGCCTCCTTTTTATAGCCGAGTCCGAACGGCGTGCCACAGTGCGACACCCCTTTGGAGAGAAGTTTTACAGTCTCGCCAGGATTAGAACCCAGGCGTTCAGCGTCATAGGCGGACATGCTTTGGAGATAAGTTTTACAGTCTAGCCAGGATTAGAACCCAGGCATTTAGCGTCATAGGCGGACATGCTAACCTCTGACAAACCCTTTTTCAAACAACGGTGATGAGCTTAATTGTCAATTTACTAACATTGACGTCTTGGATTTCAGCGTCAGTCAATACCTCGATTCCTACGGCGAAACTGTACTTATTTACGAAGGCGAATCCTTCAAACTTTAGGAAATTACACAAGATAAGGTCATGCAGACTGTGAATAGTGTAAAATCTTCGGCTTCTGGATTAGATAACATACACTCACAGTTTTTGAAGCTACTTATTCCAAACATCATTCCTTTTATTACACACACCTTTAATCAAATTCTGATGACATGTACTTTCCTGACAAGCTGGAAGCGTGCTAGAATCGTACCTTTACCGCAACAGAGAGATTCATATAGGCCGATTGCGATACTGTTTTGTTAAAGGAGTTCGAGACGATCCTTCAAAGGCAGATAAGTGAATTTATCTTTGGCAACAATTTGTCACTGAGAGGCAGAGTGGTTTTCGGGTTAAACGAAGCTGTGCGACTGTTCTACTAGATGTTATGGGGAATATTCGCTCTGTCATAATAATATTTCATTCATTCTCGATCATTCAAAAGCCTTTGACACAGTATGCCATGATATTTTAAATTGGAAGCTTAGGAATTATTTCGATATCGACCATTATGCGACGAAACTTATGGAATCATATCTGTCCGAAAGGATATAATCTGTTTCCGAATATGGCCGCTCTTCTTGTTACTTAACATGTTCGCGTGGTGTCCCCCGGGGGTCGGTGGATGATTTCCCAAGAATTAATATCGCTGATTGCGCGGTAGAATATGTGACACAAGCTAGAAATCTTGGTGTCATGTTTGATAACGGGCTATGGTGGAATAAACACATTGAATCCACGCAGTATATGGTATGATTCAAGTCATGTGGAAGATTCAATACTTCATCCATGTGAATATATTGTACAACTTGAAATCGGTCATTCATATCTCCTTTCAAAACTGCTATATTGTTGTGAGATGTATGCTAACTGTGACGCTGTCCATCAAAATAAACAGCGCGTCGTCTCTAAAGTCATTGTACGCTTTGAAGTGAGAAGACATGAAAGTGTGACTCATTTGGCTAGGGCGTTTTACGGCAGGATTTTACAAATCTTCTTGGACTTGGCTCAATTCTGGTATTACATAGAATTATTTACTCTGCTGAGCCTAAATATCTACATTATAGATTGGTTTTCTCAAGGTCTGCTAGGTTGAACATTATAACGCCAAAAGATTTCGATATCTCATTACTGAACGACAATTTTTCTTAAGTACCATTCGTCTTTGGAACAACCTTCCATCTAGATTACGATTAACATCAAATAACAATATTTGCAAAATTAACCTTTCCACTTCACTTCATTACAATAATATTGAATTAAATGTTGATATAACACCTCATTTTCTACCGCTTAGTATATATATTTATATCTTTTTATACCCTCCACCATAGGATGGGGGTACACTTATTTCGTCATTTTGTTTGCAACACATCGAAATATCCATTTCCGACCTTATAAAGTATATATTGGGTTGCCCAAATAGTAATTGCGGATTTTTCATATAGTCGGCGTTGACAAATTTTTTCACAGCTTGTGACTCTGTAATTGCATTCTTTCTTCTGTCAGTTATCAGCTGTTACTTTTAGCTTGCTTTAGAAAAAAAGTGTAAAAAAAGTATATTTGATTAAAGTTCATTCTAAGTTTTATTAAAAATGCATTTACTTTCTTTTAAAAAATCCGCAATTACTTTTTGGGCAACCCAATATATTCTTGATCAGCGTAAAAATCTAAGACGTTCTAGCCATGTCCGTCCGTCTGTCTGTTCAAATCACGCTACAGTCTTTAAAAATGGAGATATTGAGCTGAAACTTTTCACAGGTCCTTTTTTTGTCCATAAGCGGGTTAAGTTCGAAGATGGGCTATATCGAGCTATATCTTGATATAAACCGATCCTAGGATTTAGGGTCTTAGGCCCATAAAAGCCAAATTAATTATCCGAATTTGCTGAAATTTGGGACAGTGAGTTGTGTGGGGTCCTTCGACATCATACGTCAATTTGGCTTAGATCGGTCCAGATTTGGATATAGCTGTCTTAGGCCAATAAAAGCCACATTTATTATCCGATTTTGCTGAAATTTGGGACAATGAGTTGTGTTAGGAAAGTCGACATCTTTTTTCAATTTGGCCTTGATTAGATCAGATTTGGATATAGCTGCCATATAAACCGATAAACCGATTTAGGGTCTTAGGGCCATAAAAGCCACATTTATTATCCGATTTTGCTGAAATTTTGGACAGTGAGTTGTCTTAGGCCCTTCGACATCATAGATCTATTTGGCCTAGATCGGTCCAGATTTGGATATAGCTGCCATATAGACCGATCCGCCGAGTTAGGGTCTTAGGCCCATAAAAGCCACATTTATTATCCGATTTTGCTGAAATTTGAGACAGTGAGTTGTGTGGGGCCCTTCCACATCTTTCTTCAATTTGACTCTGATCGGATCAGATTTGGATATAGCTGCCATATAGACCGATCCTCCGATTTAGGGTCTTAGGCCTATAAAAGCCACATTTATTATCCGATTTTGCTGAAATTTGGGACAGTGAGTTGTTTTAGGCCCTTTGACATCTTTCTTCAATTTGGCCTTGATCGAATCAGACTTGGATATAGCTGCCGTATAGACCGATCCCACGATTTAAGGTTTGGTCTCATAAAAGGCGCACTTATTGTCCGATGTCGCCGAAATTTGGGACAGTGAGTTAAGTAAAGCCCCTTGACATACTTCTGCAATATGGCACAGTTCGGTTCAGATTTGGATATAGCTGCCA
Source organism: Stomoxys calcitrans (assembly GCF_963082655.1). NCBI lineage: Eukaryota > Metazoa > Arthropoda > Insecta > Diptera > Muscidae > Stomoxys > Stomoxys calcitrans. The sequence continues at coordinate 35,480,254 of NC_081555.1, forward strand.
TATAGACTGATCTCTCGGTTTTAGGTTTTGGGGCCATAAAAGGGCATTTATTGTCCGATGTCGCCGAAATTTGGCACAGTGAGTTGTGTTAGGCCTTTCGGCATCCTTCTTCAATTTGACTTAGATTGGTCCAGATTTGAATATAGCTGCCATATAGACCGATCTCTCGATTTAATGTTTTGGGCCCATAAAAGGCGCATTTATTGTCCGATGTTGCCGAAATTTGGGACAGAGAGTTAAGCTAAGCCCTAGCACATATTTCTGCCATTTGGTCAAGATCGGTCTCGATTTTTTTAATGTAATCTTTTGCCTTTCTTGATTAATTTTGTTTAACAGATATGAATTTGAGAAATCAATAAATAGTTTAAATTAATTATAATATTATATACAATATTTGTATAACGGCACCGAATAGATAGTACTAATTATAAGTTAATACTTTTGTACTGTCATGAAATCAATAAATAAATACAAATAAAATCCTAATCACCCTTGAAAATATATTGAAGCTTTAGCACACCACCGAACTTCATATCCCCTAGTAGTTAGTACTATTTTATTTTTTCTTTTTACCCGTTAGTCGTGCTGTAACATCAACTTTGGGTCCACTTCACTTCCATCATATATTGACAACCCTATAAATTAACACATCAAAGCTCGAAGTAGGGTACTAGAAAACCTATACAACAACACTTACATACATGCAATTCTACTACAAAGCAGACCATTGACCTATTATTTCATTTTGACATTAACTCAAGTAATTAGCAATTATAATTATACTAACAAAGCTCTCAATAAAATTTTTGGGGGGTTCATGTTACCCTACAAAATTTCGTTGAGTGTGAAATTTAGCAACGTTTCAACTCATCCCGTTAAAATGAGAGTTAACACTGTGTCGAAAGGGCATGACAAGCTAGTGGGTCCATAAATATAAAAATTTAATATTATGTACCTGTAAGATTTCTCACGTAAGTGTAGAAAGAAGGGAAATAGCTTCACCTTACGATTTGATGCCTATCATTTTAATACCTCAACGAGTTTCGTTGTGCTAGATTAAATTTAAAAGTAAATCGATGTTTAAAACATCAACTAATGCAAATTAATAACGCTTATACAATAGCTTGTATTATCTATACAAACAAAATAATTACGTTTATCATCATTTACTGTTTATAGCTCAAAAAAAAACTTTCAATTTCAAATTGCTGGGGAATTTTTAAATGAAATATTGAAAGAAAATACTGTTCTCATTATCTAAAAGCGCATGTTGGCGAATATGCCTAGACATGAGCACGCGAGAGGGTGGTGGTTTGTCCGTAGAAAAAAAAAATATAAACACCTTTGAATAAAACGATTGACGTATGTACAGTAGTAGACAAATTTGATCAATAATTTTAAATTGTTAAGCATTTTTAGAAAACAAACGTATTGAACTTTAGATGAGAAAATTGGGATTAGATTTAACGAACTAAATTTTCGGGATTTGGACAGAGGCTTCCAACGTCAAAGGCGGACATGATAACCTCTGAGCTACATTCATATACAGCAACCTAATATGAAAAAAAAACCTTTAAAGAACATGACAAATGTCAATAATGTCAAAAATATAATAAAAATTATTCAAAAAATAAAAAAATAATTAAAAAAATTCAAAAAAAAATATAAAACAAGTAAAAGCGTGCTAAGTTCGGCCGGGCCGAATCTTATATACCCTCCACCATGGATCGCATTTGTCGAGTTCTTTTCCCGGTATCTCTTCTTAGGCAAAAAAGGATATAAGAAAAGAGTTGCTCTGCTATTAAAACGATATCAAGATATGGTCCGGTTCGGACCACAATTAAATTATATGTTGGAGACCTGTGTAAAATTTCAGCCAATTCGTATAAGAATTGCGCCCATTGGGGCTCACGAAGTAAAATTGAGAGAACGATTTATATGGGATCTGTATCGGGCTAAAGACCGATTCAGACCATAATAAACACGTTTGTTGATGGTCATGAGAGGATCCGTCGTACAAAATTTCAGGCATATCAGATAATAATTGCTTCCTCTAGGGGTCAAGAAGTCAAGATCCCAGATCGGTTTATATGGCAGCTATATCAGGTTATGAACCGATTTGAACCTTATTTGACACAGTTGTTGAAAGTAAAAATAAAATACGTCATGCAAAATTTCAGCCAAATCGGATAGGAATTGCGCCCTCTAGAAGCTCAAGAAGTCAAATCCCCAGATCTGTTTATATCACAGCTATATCAGGTTATGGACCGATTTCAACCATACTTGGCACAGTTGTTGGATATCATAACGAAATACTTCGTGCAAAAATTCATTCAAATCGGATAAGAATTGTGCCCTCTAGAGGCTCAAGAAGTCAAGACCCAAGATCGGTTTATATGGCAGCTATATCAGGTTATGGACCGATTTAAACCATACTTGGCATAGTTGTTGGATATCATAACAAAAGACGTCGTGCGAAATTCCATTCCATTCGGATAAGAATTGCGCCCCCTTGAGGCTCAAGAAGTCAAGACCCAAGATCGGTTTATATGGCAGCTATATCAGGTTATGGACCGATTTGAACCATACTTGGTACAGTTGTTGGATATAATAACAAAACACGTCGTGCAAAATTTCATTCCAATCGGATAAGAATTGCGCACTCTAGAGGCTCAAGAATTCAAGACCCAAGATCGGTTTATATGGCAGCTATATCAGGTTATGGACCGATTTGAACCATACTTGGCACAGTTGTTGGATATCATAACAAAACACGTCGTGCAAAATTTCATTCTGATCGGATAAGAACTGCGCACGCTAGAGGCTCAAGAAGTCAAGACCCAAGATCGGTTTATATGGCAGCTATATCAGGTTATGGACCGATTTGAACTATACTTGGCACAGTTATTGGATATCATAGCAAAACACGTCGTGCAAAATTTCATTCTAATCGGATAAGAATTGCGCACTCTAGAGGCTCAAGAAGTCAAGACCCAAGGTCGGTTTATATGGCAGCTATATCAAAACATGGACCGATATGGCCCATTTACAATACCAACCGACCTACACTAATAAGAAGTATTTGTGCAAAATTTCAAGCGGCTAGCTTTACTCCTTCGGAAGTTAGCGTGCTTTCGACAGACAGACGGACGGACGGACAGACGGACGGACATGGCTAGATCGACATAAAATGTCACGACGATCAAGAATATATATACTTTATGGGGTCTCAGACGAATATTTCGAGTAGTTACAAACAGAATGACGAAATTAGTATACCCCCCATCTTATGGTGGAGGGTATAAAAATACTATAGACTAAACCCCATTTACACTGCTCTTTAAATCCGGAATTAATGGCTCGGTCATCTGTTTTCCCTTTATAAAATCAGCTGATAAGAGCCTTAAATCCGGATTTAATGAGCAGTGTAAACGGGGTTATACAACCATTCCTCTATGAACATACACCTAAGCTTAACAAAGTTAAGAGGATTAAGTTTCGACCGGGCCAAACTATGGATATCCACCACTTAGAATGTACATATTATAATGTACATATTATATTAACCACATTTCGCCAAAATAGGATAAAAATACTCTATTTACGAAGTCATAGCAGATTTATCCGATAATGACCCACTTTGTATTACATTCGAAACACACGTTAAGGGGTCTAACAAAATTTCCTGTAAAACCCCTTAAACAGGATAATGGTCTATGTAGCAGCTAAATCCACATATAGTCCAATCTGGACCACATTTGACAGATTAGGGGTCTACCAGAATACACTGTGCCAAATTTCATCGAATTTGGGTAATATATGGATCCTTTATAGGCTCAATACCCTATGTCGGGGTATAGGGCAGCTATATTCAAATATAGTCCGATCGGAACCACACTTCACAGAAATAGGTAGAGGTCTACCAGAACTCACTGTGCCAAATTACCCTTTTGGGTATTTACCCATCGCCTATCTCTAAAAATTTGTCGAGCTATTTAAGCTATAGGAGGCCACTGTAGCGCAGAGTTAAGCATGTCGGCCTATGACGCTGAAAGCCTGGTTTCGAATCCTGGCAAGAACGTCAGAAAAAATTTTGAAAGCCGTTCGGACTCGGCTATAAACAGAGGCCCCTTATCATTGAGCTTAATCTTGAATCGGACTGCACTCATTGATATGTGAGAAGTTTGCCACTGTTCCTTGGCGGAATGTTCATGAGCAAAATTTGCAATTTGCATTAAAGCTATATCAGGTTATGGACCGTTTCAGGCCATACTTGGTTTGGATATTGTAGACCATTGTGGAAGTCGTTGCGCAAAATTTCAGCGAAAACGGATAAGAATCGGAAGATCGGTTTATATGGAAGCTACATCAGGTTATAAAGCGATGTAGACCATACTTGGCATAGCTCTTCATGCAAAATTTCAACTAAATCAAAGTGCGCCCTCTATAGGCTGAAGAAGTCAAGATCCCAGTTTGGATTACATGGCAGCTATATCAGGTTATAAATCGATTTAGACCATACGTGGCACAGTTGGTGGAAGTCATAACAAAGGTGGAAGTCAGCCAAATCGGATAAGAATTGCGCCCTCTAGAGGCTCAAGAAGTAAAGATCCCAGATCGGCTTATATGGCAGCCATTTCAGGTTATAAATAGATTTAGACTATACATGGCACAGTTGTTGGAAGTCATAACAAAGCGCTACGTGCAAAATTTTAGCAAAATCGGATAAGAAATGCGCCCTCTAGAGGCTAAAGAGTCAAAATCCGAGATAGGTTTATATGGCAGCTATACCATAACACGGACCGATTTGGCCCATTTACAATACCAAACGACTTGCCCTAATAAGAAGTATTTGTACAAAATTTTAAGCGCCTAGCTTTACTCCTTCTAAAGTTAGAGTGCTTTCGTCAAACAGACAGACGGACGGACATGGCTAAATCCACTTAGAACCTCAAGACTATCAAGATCATGTACTTCTTTCACGATAGTCTCTTACAAGAGTCATATCACCGATTGCTGTTTTGTACCGACATTGCACAGATACATGACATGATCTCTTGCTCACAATTTTGGCAATTATTTTTACAATTTTAAAAGGTTAAAGAATTATTTCATATTTATAAATAATTGTTGGTTAAATTTATTGCACTCTATTGGTTAGCGGATGTGCTTAAGTATTCACTTTTCATCACCACAGTGAATAGATACTTTACGTTTTTATACATATGTAGCAATTGCTTTCATTTAATGTATCTTTAACCAACACATTTTGTTTATATCTAATATGAAAATATTTGTTGTTAGCATTAGCAATAAAAAGTTTTACTCATTCCTAGTTAGCAATTAACATTAAAGTGAAATGATAAGGTATTTTAAGCGTTTTATCAGTCTAGTGATAGTCATGCTAACTAAATGTGGTATGTATTTAAAGGGTTTTTAAATAGTCTTAAATTTGAAGGAAAGTAACACTATGGGATCTAAGAACTAGGAAAATGATTTAAGAACTAGGCAAAGGAAACATGCCTAATCGATGCATGGTAACTAAATTTTAGTTAAATTGGAAGAAGAAGAAACTCTTTGCTGAAAAATTTAGATATTTCATTGCACGAAGGATTTTAGCAATAATTACGAGCCAAAGAATCTAAACTTCAAGAATAAAGATGATATCTTAACATTTAAGTTGCTATATATACTAACGGACACAACCATTCGTTTCGAATTTCGATCAGTGTTGCCACTCAATAAAATTATTTCCCACCAAAATTTAAGAAAAATTCTACCAAAGCCTACCAATTATATTACATGTCAAGAATGCGGTACTCGTATTTGTTTTTATATCCACCAGCGAAGAGTTGGTTATCTTGCCATTCCACTTTCAACACATCAAATTACACGTTTTCAACCCTACAAGGGATGTACATAGATCGTTATTATAATTCAAGACAATCTAGAAATGTCCGTCCTCACTCTACAGCCTAAAGTTCGAAAATGGTCTATATCTTGATATAGCATCTTTTATACTCATCTCTAGATGAGTATGGGTCTTTTCCAGGATTTGGCGCAGTGTGAATATCTGGTCCAGGGTGGATTTACCAGGATGGGGCCCAATTATCTTATTCTTTCTCAATCTTTCACACAGTACGCTCGATAATATCTTGTATGCGATAAGGGAGGAGACATATTCCTCTGTAGTTGGCTCATCCCGTCTTGTCTCCTTTCTTGTGTACGGGACATAGTATGCTGAGGTTCCAATCATCGGGTATGCGTCCTTCTGGCCATTTTACGCAGATAAGCTGATGCATACGCCTTATCAGCGTGTCGCCTCGGGTCTTAAATAGTTCAGCGGGTAACCCGTAGGCTCCTGATGCCTTGTTGTTCTTTAGTCGGGTCACTGCTACTTGGACCTCATTCTGACTAGGAGGTAAACATTCTATACCATCATCATTGATTGGTTCTGCGGTATCCGCCAACGTCGGACACTAGCAGTAGGGTAAAATGTTCTTTCCATATCCTCGGTCAGTTACCAGATTTCCTTCTTTGTCTCTGCAGGAGGATGTGCCTGCACCAAAGCCATCGATTTGATGTTTAATTCTTTGGTAAAATTTCGGGACTTCATTCTGACTTCTGTACATCTCAATTCGCTCACACTCACGCCTTTCCATTTCCCTTTTCTTTCTGCAGAATAGACGTTTCTCCTCTTTCCTTTTCCCCTTCTACTACTGCTACTGATTGCAGGGTTGCTCAATATGCCGCATTCTTGGCTTCAGTAGCATCTCGACACTCTTGGTCGTACCATGGGTTTCTTGGAGGAGGCTTCCGGTACCTAAGTACGAATTTCGCGACATTTTCCAAGGAGTGGGCAATAGTTTGCCACTGCGCCATTTTATCGTCGGAACAATGAGTGCTTTCATCAAGCAGTTTGGTCAGTTGAGTGGAGTATGCCGCTGCCGTCTGTTATATTTGCAGCTTTTCAATGTCCAGCTTCCGTGCAGTATCAGATCGTACTTGTGATCGTACGTAGTGATCTGAATCCGATCCACGGATCGATCATACATCTAACACACTGCATGAATGCCTTCCATCTATCACAACGTGATCAATTTTGTTTCTCGTGTTTTGATCGGGTGACATCCATGTGGCTTTGTTAATATTTTTATGTTGAAATCTGGTGCTACTAAGTACCATGTTTTTTGCCGCAGCGAAATCTATTAGCCTCAACCCATTACTGGACGTTATCTCGTGGAGGCTAAACTTTCCGACTGTTGGACCAAAAATGTCTTCCTTCGCTATCTTCGCATTAAGGCCGATGTTGAAGAATTTGGCTTTTATGCGGATTGTGGTTAGCCTCGCATCCACCGGAGTAAAGCTGAAGACAAGGGGTTTCAGTCTCCGACTTACCACAAATCCACAGCCAAATTCATGCCTCGTGTTATGATACTTATATGTTAGAAAAACCTACCAAAAATTGAGGTCAGCCTGCCAACCTGCCAAGAGAATAAAAACCCACCAATTTTGATAGGAACCTAACAAAAACGGCAACACTGATTTCGATCCAAATGTATATATTTTTATTAACTTGGCATCCTTACGTAAAAAGTCAAAAGAGTCCGAACGTGGAAGTTTTTTCATGGCATATTTCGTCACTGATGTTCTCGCCAGGATTGAAACCCTGGCACTCAGCGTCATAGGCGAGTATGCTAACCTCTGTCGGAACAAAAATTGCTTTAGACAGGTCAAGACAGACAGTCCAAGAGTTCCTTTCGAATTATCAGACGAAAAATTCAAAAAAATTCCTACGATAAAACGTTCAGAAATCATACAAAACTCTTTCAGAACTGTCGACGAAAATATCCTTCAGAAAACCAAACAGAATTCTGAAATATTTCGGTAAGATCTTATCGGAAGAGTTCAGAATTTGTAAAAAATGTCTCATATCTGAAATTTAGTTCACAGTTCAGAATTCGTTTCGAACTGTCAGACGAAAAATCCAAAAAAAACTCTACGATAATACGTTCAGAAATCATTCAGAACTCTTTCAGAACTGTCGGAAATAAAAATCGCTCCGAAAACCAAATACAATTCGGAACGACTTCGTCAAGAAAAGAAGAAAAAATTAAAAAAAAAAATGTACGGCAAGACGATCAGATATCGTTCAGAATTCTTTAAGGGCTATCGGAAAAAAATCCTATGGACAAGCACTTCAGAAATCGTTCAGAATTCCTTGCGAACTGTCAGTCGAAAAAATTCAAAAAAATTCGTTCAGAAATCATTCACAACTCTTTCAGAACTACCAGAAATGTCTGACATCCGTAATATGGTTCACTGGGTTATTACCACGTTATTTCTATGCACGCCTGGATTTCAACCCCTAAAGAGAATATTTTCACGATATCTGTTAAAAAAATTTCAGATAAGACCGCACAGCAATAGGTAAAACTGCCCCTCAAATAAAAGTTGACTTTTTGCCCTTAGTCTATGTGATTACATATACTCGTATTTCGCCAATCGCCACCACCTTGATAAGAAGGCATTCCGTTTATTTATACGTACGAGTACACACACACCATCAAAGAAATTCGTTGATATTTTGACTTTGCATGAAAAAAAAGGCAAAATGCCATTATTATTTTTTTTTCTTCGAATTATTAGCATTTATTTATTTTTTTGTTTATTTACATAACAAATTTGTAAATAGATTTAAAAAAAAAATTCACACAAACTCGTACACATGCTGCAAACACTTTTTTTTTGTTATTAATAAATTTCTTACTAGTCATGCTGAACACGTTGTTGTCCCATTAGGTCGATCGTTCGTTGTACTTCAATGTGATGACGTCGCTATCATTCAGTCTCACAGTAATGCAGGTCCGCAACAACATTTGATGGGCAGAAGATTCTGAATTATGTACCAACCCTATGTAAATGTGGATATTTGAATGCAAAAAATTCATTAAGAGAATTTGGCCATAATCGTTAATTTGAGCAAATTCTCGTTTTATTGTTATTTAATGAAAATTTATCTTCAAACCGGTTTTATAGCCGTATTTTTGAAAAAAAAGAAACTTGTGCCGAATGTCTTTGTTTACTGATTTCAAAGTACATGTTGAATAAGGATCTGAGCATATCTCGCTTTCATAGGAGATAAATAGGAGACAAGGTTTGGTCACAGCCAAATTCATTCATGGCAGCTTTACAGCGCTACGCCCTTAGGTCGTAGTTATCCCATTTAACTTTACTTCTGACGCACAGTGGGAGAAATTCAAAAAAAAAAAACTATTAAAAAATATGCCGTGTGAATACGAGCAGAGATATCTCTTTGAGCTAAGGTGTTATTGAGATCGTGTTCAAAATTGCAAGGCCCTAGGTGGTCCGGGCACCTCTTGGCAGGCCCCCAAAATTGGTCACCTTGGCATTTCGAAAAATTTTACGGGCTGACATTTCTTCATTTGTATTAGAGCTGGCAAAATATCGATAGCACTATCGATATTTTATTTTTTGTCTGAATATCGATTGATATTTTTCCTATCGATACTATCGCCAAAGTTACATTTTTGCAAAACTGAACAAAAATAAGCCATCCGACATTAAATGTATTGGGTTGCCCAAAAAGTAATTGCGGATTTTTCAAAAGTAAATGCATTTATAATAAAAGTAAATGCATTTTTAATAAAACTTAGAATGAACTTTGATCAAATATACTTTTTTTACACTTTTTTTCTAAAGCAAGCTAAAAGTAACAGCTGATAATTGACAGAAGAAAGAATGCAATTACAAAGTCACAAGCTGTAAAAAAATTTGTCAACGCCGACTATATGAAAAATCTGCAATTACTTTTTGGGCAACCCAATATCCTATAAGACTCATTGCGCCTATAGAGGGCGCAATTATCATCCGATTGGCCTAACATTTTGAACAATGATTTCTCTCATGACTTCCAGATGACTTATTAAATTTGGTTTTATTCTGTCTGTCCATTGATACTGCTTCTGTATAAATCGATCTTCTGATTTTTACTTCTCATTTTCGATTGAAATATAGGTGATGGGAAATAAGTGCTAGTATCGATATTTATCATTATAAATATCGAAACTATCGAATGTTGCGACTATCGATAGTTTGCCAGCTCTAGTTTGTAGTCGGATTTAAATTTTTTTTTTTTTTTGCTGGATAGTGCTTAAAAATTCCTTTAAAAAAGTTCACTGGTTTCGGGGATATAAAGGGTGATTTTTTTGAGATTAGGATTTTCATGCATTAGTATTTGACAGATCACGTGGGATTTCAGACATGGTGTCAAAGAGAAAGATGCTCAGTATGCTTTGACATTTCATCATGAATAGACTTACTAACGAGCAACGCTTGCAAATCATTGAATTTTATTACCAAAATCAGTGTTCGGTTCGAAATGTGTTCATTCACCGTTCAGCGATGAGGCTCATTTCTGGTTGAATGGCTACGTAAATAAGCAAAATTGCCGCATTTGGAGTGAAGAGCAACCAGAAGCCGTTCAAGAACTGCCCATGCATCCCGAAAAATGCACTGTTCGGTGTGGTTTGTACGCTGGTGGAATCATTGGACCGTATTTTTTCAAAGATGCTGTTGGACGCAACGTTACGGTGAATGAACACATTTCGAACCGAACACTGATTTTGGTAATAAAATTCAATGATTTGCAAGCGTTGCTCGTTAGTAAGTCTATTCATGATGAAATGTCAAAGCATACTGAGCATCTTTCTCTTTGACACCATGTCTGAAATCCCACGTGATCTGTCAAATACTAATGCATGAAAATCCTAACCTCAAAAAAATCACCCTTTACGAGTTTTTATTTTTATTTATCGAAATTTTGGCCGAGAATGGCTTTGTATTTTGCAATTTGGGAAAGCATTTGTTGTTCGAATTTCATTTTTATGCATGATTTGTATTCATGACAAAATTTAAAACAACTTTGCCGCAACAATTATGCACATCTGATAATTCAGTTAAAAGTTATATGCACATCTGATAATTCAGTTAAAAGTTATACAGTTTGCAAGTCAAAACATGTGAAAAAGTGTATTTTTTGCAATTTTTGGTCAAAAAGTATTTTCATTGATTAGTCTTTATTGAAAGAAATAAAGGACATACTGTAGAAAAGATAACACATTGTAGATGCTGTTTAAGTGAAATTTGAACAAGCTATGATAACTTAAACGGGTGCTATATGTACTTAAAAATAGGCAATTTTTTATTAAAAAATTGGAAAAACCGCTCGAGTTCAAAAATTCCAAAACCCAAATCCCTTAATTGGGCGAATTTTTTTTTACTCCATACGTTCCCTAAACCCATGCAAAACAATATTTGTAGCCTCCACAGCAAATTTAGTAAAAAAATGCCGATTTCGAAACCATCTTTGTTCGAAAGGGGTATTTTGGGGATTTTCGTAAAAAAAAAATTGGGCAGATTTTTTTTTTTTTTAACAATACCTTTACCTGCAAAACTCACTAATAATTACTAACATATCTATCTGGTTTTTTGTTAGCTCTTGCCATTCCAAATATCAAAGGGATATCTCTACCCGTTCTTACACGGCATATTTTTTATTAGTTTTTTTTCTATTTTTTCCCACTGTGTGACATGGAGTTAATATAAATAGCAAACTGTGTTCGGTGGTGGTTTAAAAATTGGGGAGTGTCATTTTGTAAAACGAATAAAGTGAAGTCTAAGGAGTAAAGTTTTTCAATTCTGTGAGCCTATACGAAATCCATAATAGTTTATAACATCTAAAATAGTGGTAAGTTCGGCCGGGCCGAATCCCCTTCATCATGGATAGCATTTCTCAAGTTCTTTGCCCGATATCTCTTTATAGGCAAACAAAGAATAATGGATAAGAATTGCTATGCTAAGGAGCTATATCAGGTTATGGACCCATTCGAACCTTACTTTGTCTGCATGATGGAGACCATAGTAGAAATCATTGAGCAAAATTTCAAGGCAGCCCTATTAGGGTTCAAGAAGTAAAAACGGGAGTTCGATTTATATGGGAGCTATAAAAGTTTATGGACCGATTCATACCATATTTGGCATTTTGGCAGGTTGAAGATCATAGGAGAAGTCGTAGTGCAAAATTTCAACCAAATCAGACAAGAACTGCGCCCTATAGGGGCTCAAAAAATGCAATCGGGAGATTGGTTTATATGGAAGCTATATAAGGTTTTAGACTGATTCAGGCCATATTTGACACATATGTTGGAGGACATAGAAGAAATAGTGATTGCGTCCAAAGAGGCTCAGGAAGTATAATCAGGAGGTCGGTTTATATGGGAGCTAGGTCAGGGACCCATTCTATGTCATGGAGCCATTCTGACCATACTTGGAACATCTGTTGAATGTCATAGTTCAAAATTTCAGCCAAACCAAATAAAAATTACGCCCTCTGGAGGATCAGGAAGTCATATTGAGAGATCCATTCATATGGGACCTATATCTGAACATGGACCGATTTGGCCAATTTACAATCCCAACAGTCCTGCACTTATAAAAAGTATTTGCACAATATCTCAAGCACTTAGTTCTATTCCTTTGTAAGGTAACGTGCTTTCGTCAGACAGACGGTCGGACAAGGATAAATGGATCTAGAATGTTCAGACGATCAAGAATATATGTTCTTTGTTGGGTCTCAAATAATTATTTCGATGAGTTTCAAACGGAATGACAAAAAAATATGAATGTTGTTTTTTTAGGAACTGGTCTGAATATGTTGTCAATGCAGATCTTTCACAGGTCTGGAACCCAATTATCTCATATATATAAATGATCTTAATATCTTGCTTCCGCTAGGAAAGACCATTTTTATACCCACCACCATAGGATAGGAGGTATATTAATTTAGTCATTCCGTTTGTAACACATCGAAATATTCATTTCCAACCCCACAATGTATCAAAGCATATATATTTCGGAATGTTATGAAATTTTAAGACGATTGAACGGTGTCCGTCAGTTTTAATCACGCTACAGTCTTTAAAAATTGAGATATTGCGGCCCTGCTCTGGATTTAGCTAAAAGGAAGATATTCCATCTCGACCAATGGCACACACTTAGATACCAAGGGAGACTAAGCGACTCCCATACTTGGGAGACTAAGCGACTATAATCCCAATTTTTCAACCACTGACTAGAAAAAAATTGGCTGGGTGGGTCAGGGTGGGATAGGGCTCAAGGAGTGCGCCAGCTCACGGAACTCACAGCAGCAGCTAGTAAAGCATCTATGGATACTTCTCGTACACACCGCAAGTGTCCAGTGTCCCAAGGAAGAGTGTTTCAAATGCTTTCTCAACTGAACCTGAATGCGTAAGGAAACTCATTATGACAAGATTGAACGAATCTTGTGAGGAAGAACTCCTGGAGGACTCGGAAGTTGAGGCTAACGCAACAATGGTGCAAATTCTGAACTTTGATTATGGTCCGGTTTCTGCAGATAAATCTCCACCATTGGAAAGCCGCTACGGCGAGTCTAAAGGTCCTTCTTATGGCAGAAGGATTTGGTGTGGTTTTTTGTCCAGAAGCCCTGGGTGGATACAGTCCATATTCTTACAAAGAGTAGTCTGAATGTTTTTCTTCTTCCATCGCTAAGCACTGGAGATTCAGCACTAACCAGCCTTGAAATTAATAAGTCTCATTACTAATTGGCTTCCCTATATATGGCATACGATTCAGAGTTGATGCCTTCAAGCCTTAAGTTGCTGGTTGAAGCCGCTTCTGAACAGAAAAGAGCCTCATTATTGAAAGTGATTATATGGAGCAATGCCATGGCAGCCGGATGTACGTACCGGATTGACCCGATGAAGCCATTAATCGGCAAGGGCTGCCACCTCAGTGTAAAACACACTGCTATAACAACAACCAGATATGGAGAGTTGCTTATCGGATATATTATGAATTGCAATCTGTCTATTTGTAATAAAGTAAATAAACCGACATTCATTACCAAAAACAGGCAGGAGGTACTAGATGTCACATTTGTATCGGAAGACATAAGCGGAAGAATATGCCACTTGGAAGTGTTGGATGACCACAAGTTCTCTGATAATCGTTATATTAGTTTCAACCTTGGCGAAAATATTGCAGAAGAGGTCCCTTGGCTAAACAGAAAAAAGGCAAATTGGTATACATTTCGGCAGACATTCTGCACTACTATCTTTTAGACCAGAAAAGGGAGTGGAAACTGCGGAGGATATAACGGTCAAGGGGATAATGAAGGCCCTAAATGACTTGCTTGTGTCAGCCTGTCCTAGTGCGCAGAAAAGGGGCAAACAGCGACCACCATGGTGGATCTCAGAACTGATTTGTCCAAGAAAAAGCTGCAAAAAACTCTTTAATAGGACGAAAGCCACAAGGGCACCACACGGTTGGTATGTCTTTAAGGCTGAGCTAAGTAGAAGAAGGCTCAGAACAATTCATGGGTGGAATTACTAGCTTTACTAGGAGGTAAAGCTAGTGTGATAACTAGGAGGAGGTACTAGCTATCACATTTGTATCGGAAGTCATAAGCGGAATGATATACCACTTGGAAGTGTTGGATGACCACAACTTCTCTGATCATCTTTATATAACTTTCAGCCTTGGCGAAAATATTGCAGAAGAGGTCCCTTGGCTAAACAGAAAAAAGGCCAATTGGTATACATTTCAGCACATATTCTGCACAACTATCCCTTTTAGACCAGAAAAGGAAGTGGAAACTGCGGAGGATATAATGTTCAAACGGATCATGAAGGCCCTAAATGACTCGCTTGTGTCAGCATATCCTAGTGTCAAGCCATGGGGCATACAGCCACCACCATGGTGGATCCCAGAACTGATTGGTCTAAGGAAAGGCTGCAAAAAACTCTTCAGGCTGAGCTAAGAAGAAGAAGAAGGCTCAGAACAAATCATGGGTTAATTCTGCAGCTCCAAGGAGGATACATCTGAGGCCTCTAGAAGTCAGAGAATGTATGGACACACTAAAGGTACTCGTTGATACACATACACATCAAGAGAAACTCTGTGTCCAACTGGCTGGCTCCTTGGTTAAGGAAGATATACTCGGATTGTTGTATCAACATATAGTATATACCTGTGGGATGGCGGAACACAAAGAGACATCGGGACATCTGTCCCGATTATGGTCCAGATCAGGCTATAGTCCGATGTGACCCATTCAAGAACTTAATCTGCGAAGAAATATGGATCTGTGCCAAATTTCGACTCAATATCTCAATTTTTGAAGACTATAGCGTGACGGACGGAAACTCGGACGATCTTAGTTTTTCTTGGTTAAGTCACATCATTTTCGTGTTTTTGTGCAGCCCATCCCCCTATGTTGGTATATTGTTTTCTTACATTTGTATCCTCAAAGTTGGTGATCTTTGAACTACTCAGTGTTTTCTAGTCTGCTGCATTTGAGGTTCGATTTTTGAACTGTTGTTATTGTTCGAAGATATAACTCTTCTCTCATATTTTCTGACTTCAATTGGAATATTTTGACTTTCATTAAAAGATTTTTGTCTATAATACAATAATATGACGCAAAACTTAAGATATATAATGCTACCATTTAAGAAAAAGACAATTTTAAATTTATTTAAACAAGTTTTAAAAATAAAGGTGTCTAAAAAAAGAAACTTCTAAAAATAGAAAAGAATCCAAACAAACTAATTAAAAAAAAAAACATAAAAACAAACCCCAAAAGAATTGCTTAATGAAATATTTATTCTTGAACTTGCTTTGTTAATAACACTAAGAATAGGCTCCAAATGTAACGCTTATGAATAAAACACCTGATATAATCTCGGGACTTTGAAAGCAAATATACCAATGTGGGTATAATAATACCATGCACACTTTCGCTTGTTTTGCGTAAAACAGACATTTAATTAAAATTCAGTTTCCAGACGAAATTAATGTCTATCTGTCTATGTTAATATCAGCATCTAATTTGGGGTGATTTAAACATTTCGAAGTTTCGTCTTATCTTTGGCGGTTCGCAACTTTTGTTTATTCATTTCTAGACAATTTAGTTGAATGACCTATAAATTAATTTGCTTTCTCTCTTAAATGTCGAAAGCTTAGATTTGGCTTTGTCCGACTACTGCATATTTTCTACAAAGTCTACAAAGGCCCCTAGAGTTAGGGCCTCAAACGGTAGGCATTTCAGAATTTCTTTCTAGATTTATACATGTGCCGCCTTTGCATAGGTTTGGAATAATTCTACCAACTACAACAACTAGAAATCGAGTATTTCTGCTTATTGGTGTGAGTTTTATACAAATGTGCGCACAGCAAGTCTCAAGTATGGGGCTTCTGATTGTTTAATTTTTTTTTTCAAAAATAATTTTTCGATAGATAAAAGCTAGACAGTGCCGGCGATGACCAACCAGTAGTATGACATGCCATATGTGCAAAGTCCACATACAATTAATTCTGCTATAGGAATTGTGCATTTTGCGAGGCCAAAAAACTTTGGAACGTACAAAGATGATACACGAGCATATATAGCAAGCAGTAAATGCAGAATGGTATAGTAATAAGGAGAAAGGCTTGTGGGGTTGACATTGTGTTCTCACCCCCATCATCGATAAATATTAAACATATACATGTAATATGTGGATTATAGTAGTAGTACATTTCTCTTTCGCTTCTGTCTTGTTCGTGTCTTTGTCAACTTTTACCCCAAATTGTTAACTGTATTCTTCGTCTTGACCTATTCAACGAAATTTCGGTCTTCCCTGTTTGCGTGAACAGTCGGAGGTGTTTTCAATTGACATTCTGTCTAACGCCAGGGTGCGCCAGAGAAACTTAGGTTAGGTTGAAAAGAGGGTGCGGATGTTAATCCGCCCCATGCCACTATAGACATACACTTAAGCCAGTAATCGGCTTGTTGTGCGCTCTAAATACTAAAAAAAGTAACCTTGGAAAAGAAAATCTAAGCTAGGAATTCCGTGCTACTTACAAAATCCTCGATTGTTTTCCATGCCACTCCCCTAAGTTGGTTCATGTCTGGTATTGTGTCCCCACCTAAGTGCCGATATCTGTTAGACGCGAAAGCCGGGCAATGACAAAGGAAATGCTCCAATGTCTCATCATCTTCCCTGTGTGCCCTACACATGCAATCATTTGCCGCAACGATTTTACATAAGTAAGCTCGTAGTCCTATGTATCCCTCTATGACACCAATAGCCATACTGACCTCCTTCTTACGTCCTTTCAGTAATAGCCTCGTTCTCTCACGATCCGGATCACCCCATAGAGATGTTCGCCATCCTACCGACTGTTTCGCTGTTCCACAGTGTTACATGCGCATTCGTCGCCCACTCTCTTATATCAGACTGCGTCGACCCGAAAAGTTTTGGGTTAACCAAGTTTATTGACGGCAGTCCTCAGGCCTTCACCGCCAAATCGCCTGCCCTTTCATTTCCCCTTATTTCTTTAAGGCCCGGCACCCAAACGATGCGGATTTTGCC
The DNA here is from genome assembly GCF_963082655.1 of Stomoxys calcitrans. Lineage (NCBI taxonomy): Eukaryota > Metazoa > Arthropoda > Insecta > Diptera > Muscidae > Stomoxys > Stomoxys calcitrans. The sequence continues at coordinate 35,497,731 of NC_081555.1, forward strand.
ATCCTCAGAGAAGGCGTTAATCTCCTTCTTACACTGCAAAACTGTTCGTGACCTTACCGTCCTGGTTGTTATTGCCCTTATGGCAATGTTACTGTCCGTAAAGATGTTCACACTCGACGTTCTCGCATTAGCTCCACACCACCCCACGCATTCCGTGACCGGCCGGATCTCCGCCTGCAGAACCGCATTATGGTCAGGCAATCTAAAACAGATCTCAATCCCTGGGTTCTCTATGTAGACGCCCAGGCCCAATCTGTCCTCTAGCTTTGATCCATTCGTGTAACATGATCTTCCAGATGGCAATAGTAGGGTTTCGTCAATCCAAGACTGTGCCGCTGGCAGCAGTGCCTCGCACTCGACCTTAAGGTTCATCTCAGGTATCCGATCGGAAACCTCTTCCCTTCTTTCCAGGTTTCATATCATCGCCTCGATTATACCGCGATGGTATGAGCTGCTCCCATTCTCTATCCATTCTCCCATCGCCTTAAGTCTCATAGCCGCAGATGCTGCCCCACACTTAATCTCTATGTCAATGGGTCGGATATCTAGAATAGTCTCCAGTGCCCTAGTGGGCGTGGTCCTCTTCGCTCCACCTATGCCAAGACAACATGTGCTCTGAACCTGTTGTATGGTCCTTATGTTGCACTTTTTCTCCATAGCTATCCACCAAACTAATAAGGCGTAATTAAGTATTGGTCTAATCACACTCCTGTAGAGCCAGTGGACTTTCCTCGGATTCAGGCCCCATCTCGAGCCTACGGCCCGTCTACAAAGTGCCCAATATCTGTGAGCCTTCTCAGTACGCGCCTGAATGTGACACTTCCAATTCAGTTTTCAGTCCAAGATCACACCTAAGTATTTGACTCTGTCTTTTTGAGGAAACGTGGTGCGTTAAGTTGACCCACCTTCGTCTTCCTCGTGAACAGACATATTTCAGTCTTCTCTGGGTGAACATTGGGACCTCTGAGTCTAGCCCAGTCAGAGAAACATACTTATTTGAAAATACTCCCGAGCGAAGGCATGAAGCGCGCCAGACTCTACAACGCGAAGTGCAACACCCAGAGAGGATAGGGTGAGATTCAAACGAATCTTTCACGGGCAACACGAGAGGAGACTATCGAGCGATGGTCAAAAAGGTGGACGAATAAGAATCGTGCCAGGTGGACGCGAAGTCTAATACTGGATGTAAGGATGTGGAGAGATAGGAGGCACGGCGATGTCGACTATTACTTGTCAGCAAGTGGTTACTTCCGGAAATACCTGCATAGAATGGACAAATTCTCCTCTAGCAGATGCATTTATAAGGAGTTAGAACTTGCAGACGATGTGGAACACACATTCTTCCACTGCGAGCGTTGGGTTGAAAGACGTAGGGAATTGGAATCAGCAATTGGCGACGTTTCGCCTAGTCAAAAGGATGCTGGAAGACAAGAAGAACTGGGAGATGGTGACGAAATACGCCTAACAAGTATTGCGCAGGAAGAAGATAGCCCTAAAAGCAGCGGCATAGAGTATGACCGGACGCAGACACAACGAAAATGATATGGAAAATCACCAGATATGGGATCCACCTCGAAGAAATTCGAAAGAGGTTCCGAGGTAGAATTAATCCCCAAGGGTGACACAGGGTGGGTTTTTAGCCGGTATCGTTTATTACAGAGTCCTGCATAAGGCGAGAGACGTAATTTCCACATGCGTAAAAATACATGGCATATGAGAAATCCCGATCCACCATGCCAGCTAAGGTGTTCTGAATAACAACACACACTTGCCCAACTTTTGTAAGTTCTTTGCTATGCTATTCTTTGAATAGAAAGCATTGAATACGATCACGAGCTGGAATATGTTCGAAAAATCACGAGGACACATTTAATATAATTTCTAACATTAGACCTATGCTGAGGTCGTGAACGCACGTGAAAGTCCAATTTCATTTGACACATTGATTTAACCACTCGTTTGGATGTTTTCACGTCCGACGGAAGGATAGCTTTATGATACCACTGTATAAGAAGAGAAGTAAAGTCATATTAAAAACTAAAGAGGAATAGCAAAGCTTAGTGCTATTCTGAAACTTTTGGAAAAACTGGTTACTGATAGGATCGCTCATATGCTCTGTTCAGTTTTTTCTGCATCTCAACATGGCTTTATAAGGGGAAAATCGTCTACGACTAACTTCCTGGAATTTACATTTCACATTCTTCAATTGTTCGCATCAATCGGATATCAGTAAAGCTTTCGATAAGATTAGCCATAACCTTCTTATTTTTCATTATCCTTCATTTGCACATAATGAGATAACGAACAAGGAACTTGACTAATGCGATCCATGGTGGAGGATATATAAGATTCAGGCCACCCGAACTTAGCAGGCTTTGACTTGTTTCCCCTTAAGTTTTTGAATGCGGACGCTATCCTTCAAAAGGCTTTGAATAAATTGGCTAGGTGGTGTGATAAGAATCATGTCTCTTAACCTCGATAAATGCAAGAAAATAACCTTTTACAGAAGATCTGCCTTAACCACTTCGTATTTCATTAATGGATATCAACTGGATGAAATGCCTCAACTTAAATTCTTAGGAGTTATACTTGATCGTTAGATGAGGTTTGACGCTTATATTGTTTTTTGTGTGGATTGTGGTTTATCTCTTGGTTTCATCAAGAGGTAGTCGAAGGAAGTTAATGACCCTTAGTTGTCTAAATAGAGAGAGAAGTACATCTTGTCAGGCCGACGCTCGAATATGCCTCCGTCGAGTAAACTCTATATAGACGAGATATAGACGACTCTATATAGACGAGATCGAATCAGTTCAGAAGCAATTCCTGATTTTTGCTCATAGTGGACTGGGATGGAATGATCCGTTGAATTTTCCCCCCTATATCGACCGTTTGAAGCTCATAGATTTGCCATCACTAGGCGTATCATGCTAAGTGTCGCTTTCTTGCTCCTCGAGCTCCTCAATGGCGAAATCAACTCTCAATACTTGACAAACAGAATTACCTTTAATGAGGCATATACATTCAATTCAATAGGACAGCTGGAGCTGGTAGATTGTCAGCTGTGCTTTTTAAGACCATAAACTTGAAAAGTGATCAAACTATACAAAAAACGAAAACGGGACAGTGCTTGATCTCTGAGCCACTTCAAAGCGCTCTTTCCGTCGCCTTTGATTTCTAGCACATGTTCAAATATTGAGTCACATCAATTATAAACCGGTTCGGTTATAAACAAGCACAAATATTCTTTCCATATATGCGAGACGTGTGCGCGTTAGGTCATTAATATTGCAGTGAACCTTTTATATATACTGTTATTGTAATTGTATGCAGACGTAAATTAATATATCAAAAAAAAAACGGTAAGGAAGGGCAAAAGTCGGGCGGTGTCGACCTATAAGCCTCGGCTATGGACCTCGGCGGATTTTTTCAGATGGGTTATTAAATAATCCGTATGAAATTTCGATCAAAATGTTCAAACTGTAATAACTACGGTTGACAAATGACAACATTATTGCAAATTATTCAAAGTCTGGCGAACATATATATGGGAGCTATATCTAATTCTGAACCGATTACGAGCAAACTTCTTAGATATTGTGGTAGTCGTCGAGCGTTGTACAAAATTTTGACAAGATTGGCCAGTAAATGCGCTTGCAGTGGCTCTTGGAGTGAAAATCGGGGGATATGCATATATGACAGCTATATCTAAATCTGGGCCGATTTCTATGATGTTCACTAGTAATGTCAAGAGTCATAAGAAAATCCTTCCTGCCAAATTTCGAGAATTTCGGTTAACAAATGGGCACTTTATTGCAATATTTCTCAAAATCGGACGACCATATATATGGGAACTATATCTAAATCTGAACCGATTCCGAGCAAACTTCTCAGATATTGCGGTAGTCGTCGAAAAAAGCGTTGTGCAAAATTTTGGAAAGATTGGTCAGTAAATTCGCTTAGGTGACTCGAGGAGTGAAAATCGGGGGATATGCATATATGACAGCTATATCTAAATCTGAAACGATTTCTATGAAATTCACCAGTAATGTCGAGAGTCATAAGACAATCCTTCCTGCCAAATTTCGAGAATTTCGATTAACAAATGGGCACTTTATTGCAATATTTCTCAAAATCGGACGAACATATATATAGGAGAATATATGTGGTAGGCGTTGAGGAAAGTGTTGTGCAAAATTTTGGCAATATTGGTAAATAAATGCACTTGCGGTGACTCGAGGAGTTAAAATCGGGCGATATATATACATAAGAGAGCTATATCTAAGTCTGAACCAATTTCCCTGAAATTCTCCAATGATGTCGAAAGTCAAGAGAAAATCCTTCCTGCCAAATTTCGAGAGAATCGGTTAACAAATGACCATTTTATTGCATTATTACAGCAAATCGGACGAAAATATATATGGGAGATATATCCAATTTGAATCGATTTTTTCCAATTTCAATAGGTTTCGTCTTTAGGTCGAAAAACATGCCCGTACTAATTTGAAGACGATCGGATGAAAACTGCGACCTGTACTTTGTACATAAATTAACATGGACAGACAGACAGACTGACAGACAGATAGTCTGACAGACGGACATAGCTAAATCGAATCAGAAAGTGATTCTGAGTCGATCGGTATACTTATCAATGGGTCTATCTCACTTCCTTCTGGGTGTTACAAACAAATGTACTAAGTTATAATACCCTGTACCACAGTAGTAGCAATCTTCAACAAAATTCATTCAATTTTACTTTCATTCAAAAATCAATTAAATTTTGAATTATGAAATGCGTAAACGAATATGATTTACCGTTTTAAAATGGTATTGATAAGAAGATGTTAATCTACAATCGACAGAATTATTCAACATTTCGAAACCACTTTCGACGTCATAATCTCAAAATTCTGAAATTTGTTCTTTTCAGCTAAAAAAATTAAAAAAATTTCATTGTTGTAGAAAAACAAGCCTATCATTAAAGTAGTTATGGCCTTTTAATCCTTATAGGATATGAAAGAAAAGAATAAACTGTTTTCTTTTTCATTTTGATCAAAGCATAATGCAGAAACTTTGATCCATTGAATATTTTCCTGCTGATTTGTATCCAAAAGTCGGCCCTACCCTTTGGTTTCAAGCGAAACTTATTCTCTATTTACGAAACTATTTTCGAAATACCATTAGCATTGTTTTGCTGCAATGAAAATATAACAAAAATTTAATATAAATTCATAGAATGAATTATGACCTTAGAGCATTGCGACCCCGTCGTAATGCACGACATTGGAATAAATTCAATATTGTATTTAGAAATAAAATTAAAATGGAAATATCGAAAGCATACCTATCGTATGGAATACATTTACTAATGCACGGGTAATATTTTTGTTTCTATGTGGGCCAACGAAAAGTTTGTAGAAGAATTAAAAGGTTTATCCGAGACCAATCTAAAAAAGGAAACACTAAACCCCAAGTGCTTGGAAATAAAAAATATTCGTTAGCGAATTATATGGAGTATCATTATGAAGTATCGGACGAGAATGTGGAGACCACTATGAAGCCTGCTCCCTCTTCTGGTGAGTAGGAACCTTCCTATCAGGCGAGCGGGAACCTCCATGGCAAGTCAAAGATCAGAGGGCTATCGGACTCTGCTCTTACGAGGCAGAGTGCAATTCTTCATGACATGTCAAGTAAAGATAATTTGAGACATAAAAACAATTATAAGTTAAAGAAAGCAACGTCTACAACGGAATTGCTAACCTATACGCAAAAAATTAATTCGTTCCACATAACGGAAATTTTCGCCAAGTAAACTTCTTTTGTGAAGATTAAAGTAAATATTTTTATACCCATCACCATAGGATGGTGGTATACTAATCTAGTCATTCCGTTTGTAACACCTCGAAATATTGATCTAGAACCCAATAATGTATATATATTCTTGATCGTTTCGACATTCTGAGTCGATCTAGCCATGTCCGTCTGTCTGTCCAAATCACGATAGCTGTCTGCCCATAGTGTTTTGTTGCGACTTCCAACAACTGCGCCAAGTACGATTCAAATCGGTCTATAACCTTCTATAGCTCCCATATAAACCGATCTGCCGATTTGACTTCTTGAATCCTTACAGGCCACAATTTTCTTCGGATTTGACTTAAATTTTGCGTGCGTTGTTCTATTACGACTTCCAACAACTGTACCAAATACGGTCCAAATCTGTATACCTGATATACCTCCCATGTAAACCGGTCTCTCAGTCATTCTTGTTCGGTTCCTAGAAGATTTAATTTTTGCTAGTTTGACAGAAGTTTGGTATGTACAATAGTATAAAATTATGCCCTTCAACTAAGTTTTTTCTCCATACATTTTTAGCAGAATACATGGTGGAGGGTTCCCAAGATTCGGCCCGGTCGAACTTAACTTCTATCTGTTTATTATGATGTGTTGTTGTTCGTGATACTATAAATGAAACAAAAAACTACTTATTGGAGTTGTTGTTTTCGCACATTTAAATACCTACTTTGAGATGGATATTTCTTGATCTCGAAAATTACCAAACAATGCATGTTCCAAAATTTTAAGACTTATGTACCAAAATTTTAAGACTTAAAGCAAAATTTTAAACATTTTCACTTTTTGAATTTACCATTTTCACTCTACCTAGCTGCTCAATATACCGACGGCTCTTTTCAATGCATGTTCCAAAATTTTAAGACTTATGTACCAAAATTTTAAGACTTAAAGCAAAATTTTAAACATTTTCACTTTTCGAATTTACCATTTTCACTCTACCTAGCTGCTCAATATACCGACGGCTCTTTTCTCAGTTAAAACAAAAAAGGAAAAATATTGTGTATAAGAATGTGACTATACAAGTGACGAGTACACAATTGTAATTATTTGCGAGCCCATGGGGCTGCTTGAGATTTCTTTTATAAGCACAAAATAATGTCCAATAATGTGAGTTTTTTTGCAAACCACTGGTCTATATTCCCGAGAAACACAAGGGAGTAGTAGAAGATAATAATTATTGAAGAGACGAATAATCGTTTGTACCTATCAAATTACTTTTGCAATTAAAAAAGTTTTTGGTTTTACAACAAAAGAAAGTTTTTTATCGAAGGTGAAGCTGCTAAAGGTTTACAGTAAACCACGTAAGTGACGTTCAATAATGAAACGTTTATAACTAACATTTGATTTGTTGAAGCGAAACTAACGTTTCAGTTCCAGTTCAGTTCCTATAAAAGAAAAATTTTGTGATGAAAGTATTTTGTTTGTGGTAAAAAAGTCCCAAATGTTTTTTGTTTGCGTGTATGGTGTCGCTGCTATTCCTTGTGAATGTATACCGTGTTGGTAGATATTTCGGTCGTATTCCTTTTTTGGCTCAGTCCTGTGCTGAGTCATTTTGGGTTATGCCAACTGATTTCTGACGGATCTGAATGAAGTAGAGTCCTTAATCTAGTACCAATGGAGTCGGGAGCCCCTGGAACTTCGGTTCCAGACTGACTATAGTGAGGCCCCAGTTGGGAGCAACGTGGTGGCTGTGGTTTACTGCTAAAATCGCAGGTAGTGCATTGGAGTTGCTTGTAATCAACCGAGTGCCGTGACACAGAGATCGGAAGAAGTTTAAGATGGTGCTCCGCTCCTAACCAAGGGAGAAATCACGTCGAAGCAACGTTGGATCGAATTGCTAGTCATGCTGGCTTCGGTCATGTATGAGGGCGTTGGTAGGCGCATTATATTCACCCGGGGTTAAGAGCCCTGCAGGATTAAGCCAATACGGCAGGTGTCTGCATAAAACACCACAAGGACTAGACATTGTTTGCTATTAGCAGTAGATTTTTTCTATAAATATGGATAAAACAATTAAAAACTTGCTCAATTTGACATAAAAAACGATAACGATCAGACAAACGTCTCAGCGTGAAAGCACACACGTGGTCATTAATATGCAAGTATCGTTCAGTTTTTGGACGGATATTGAATACATATGACTTATCGAATGTTTAGGTAGATGACATCTCTATTTGGCACACCCTATGTCAAAATCGAGTATTCGAGCAAGCAATCATGATATTGTTTGTCATGACTATGGCAATTTAGTTATTTGCCACGTTGACGAGTTCTATGGTCATTTTTTTGTGAGATAAAAATAAATAATCATACAAAAAACGGTTAATAATAATTAACGATTTTTCTTATCAAAAGATTTTGATACCCACCCATAGGATGGGGGTATACTAATTGAGTCAATCCGTTTGTAACACATCGAAATATTGATCTGAGACTCCATATATTATATATATTCGGGATCATCTCGACATTCTGAGTCGATCTAGCCATGTCCGTCAGTCTGTCAAAATCACCATAGCGCTCGAACGCGTAAATCCAACCGCTTAAAATTTTGCACGACTAGTTCTTACTAATGTAGGTCGTCGGAGATTGCAAATGGGCCATATCAGTTCAGGCTTGGATATAGCCCCCATATAAACCGATAGACTTCTTGAGCCCTTTTAAGCCTACATTTTCCCCTAATTTGGCTGAAATTGGGAACAAAGACTTGAATTATGACCTCCAACATACATGCCAAGTATGATTTGAATCGGTATATAAACAAATATAGCCCCCAAATAAGCCGATCCCCGTATATGACTTCTTGATCCCTTAAAAGCCTCAATTTTCATCCGATTTGGCTGAAATTCGGAACAAAGGCTTGAGTTTTGACATCCAAAATCCATGCCATGTATGATCTGAATCGGTCTATAAAGCCCCCATATAAACCGATCCCCGAATTTGAACTCTTGAGCCCTTAAAAGCCTCCATTTTCCTCCGATTTATCTGAAATTGGGAACAAAGACTTGAGTTATGACTTCCAAGATCCATGCCAAGTATGATCCGAATCGGTCTAAAAACAGATATAGGCTCCATATAAACCGATCACCGGATTTGACTTCTTTAGCCCTCAGAAATTTGGAAACAAACACTAGAGTTATGACTTCCAACATCCATGCCAAGTATGATCCGAATCGGTCTATAAACAGATATAGGCTCCATATAGACCGATCACCGGATTTGACTTCTTTAGCCCTCAGAAGCCTCAATTTTCATCCGATTGGGCTTATATTTGGAAACAAACACTTGAGTTATGACTTCCAACATCAATTCCAAGTATGATCCGAATCGGTCTATAAACAGATATAGTCCAAATATAAACCGATCCCCGGGTTTTAGCTCTTAAGCCCTTAGAATCCAAAGTTTTCACCTGATTTGGCCCAAAATCCTATCTTATAACTCAAAACATCAGTGCCAAGTTTTATAAGAATCGGTCAATATAGTGATATAGGCCCCTAAGTACCGATATCCCGATATGAAAAAAATTCAAATACATACTCAGTTAGTAAGGGTACATCTTTAGCGGAATCCATGGTAGTGGGTACGCAAGATTGAAAGAAACGATAGAGCAGTAAAACGCTACCCACTTTCCGACGATGTTGAAGAGAAGCAATAGAGTTGGATATCCTACTGTTTCCAATCAACACCATCGCTCTCCGCTGAATCCGGTCAAGCAGTTTCAAGGACGACCTTGGAGCTCCTGCCTATATATGAGAGATATGCTCCATCTTAGCTTGATATAGGTAGTATAGATATTAAGAAGATCAGAAGGGGTGAAATACTTATTTCACTACTCAAGAAAACTCAAACACTTGAATACTTCTTTCGAAACTTCCAATACGTCTTGTGACATCACACTGTATCTTCATGCCCAGAACGTCAAAAGCATCTGGCTGTTCAATGTCTATACCGTCGCACAGTGGGCCAAATGGCAAAAAAATTGGAAATAAGTCTACAACTTTTTATCTGTTGATTTTAGCCATACAAAATGTTCTAGACATTTGTAGAGGAGGACATAGGCTTTCAGAAAAGTGCTGTTGTTGGTCCATATCTTTAATACAGGGTGAGCTACAGGGTGTCAAAGTTGACCACTTTTGACTTCTCCAAGCTTCTGGGGGCCATAACTTTTGATCTACTCAACCGATTTACATGATTTAGGACTCTAGAGAAAGAGCTTGACAAGATCTAAAAAACTTATGCATAAAGTACCATGCCATCGTGTACTGTTAAGGAGTTATGAATTGTTTAATTTTAAAATATGAAAATTTGGCCTTGGTTTTTTTCAGTGTTTTTTAAATAACTCCGTCAATTTTAAAGCTATAAACTTCATACTTCACACAAATTATGCCAGCATATGTGTGCATAAAATACAAAAGGAATCACGTGAATATCTTTGGCGGTTTAAAAATGGCATCGTTTTCAATATGAAAAATAATTTTTTTGTCAAAAAATTGCAAAATTTTTCAAAAAAGATACTCCCATTTCCTTTAAGTTTTCGCAAACTTTGGCCGTCAAAGCATTATCATTTCTTTCCATTTTCACAAAGTCGAGGTATTAAGAAAAGTTTTAAGTGCTAATTTGGCTAATTTCGATATCAAACAACACCGTTATCTTAAGACCAAAATGGCCAATTTTTTTACTAAACTTCAAAAGTTTCTCACTGGAAAAAAAGTTCCACGGGGATTTTTTCGCTTTTTTTGAACTTAAATGAAAGCTTAAAATGTTCCCAACATTTTAAGGTATGTCTCGCCATATCCTAGCCATAAATGAGATCGTAGCGATCAAAATACTGAAAAAAGTCAATTTTCAAGTAGTGCTATATTCATTGCTAAAAAACAAGTATTACGTCACATTTTATTGCAAAGATGTTAAATAAACTTTTATTTGGTAACACTTCTTCTACAAAACACAAAAAGAATCATGGAAATATCTCTATTCTATTCCATTTTATGGAACCGGCAATAAAAAAGTCAATTTTTCAAAAAAGTCGAATTTCCCAAATTTTGTTTTTGTTGTCCTAATTGCACATGACACACTATAGCCATATTTACGCAACATACCTTATCGTAAAGGAAATTTTCATACCTTTCCAACAATGTATAAAACATTTCTCAACTCGGATTCTATCTACTCTAAAATTCATTTACACTTCATTAAACTCTATATAAAAATGTCTATTTGTGAAATGGAACCTTATATGGGGCCTACACTAAAACATTGATAGATTTGCCCAGGGTTTACAATACAAATGTGTTAGAATAAAAAAAGGTCTCCTGCCAAAGTTTAAAAAAATTGGAATAAAAATATGTGTTTTAGAGCGAAAACACTTCGCATCGGCGTGCGTTTGTATAGTACCTACATCTATTTTTAATGTAAGCTGATGATTTTTGAATAAAAAGTAACCTAGAAATATACCTGCATATATATATATATTTGTGTTAAGATTTGATGCAGACAAATGTTACCTGTTTCGCTATGTCGAATTCCCAGGAAATCCACCGTATCAATGAATGTGAAAAAACCTACCCATAAAAAATTCATTGTCATTTTTTTTAACCAAATTCGAGTCCAGGTAAATAATTATAGAAGAGTAAGTAAAAAGAGGCACTTTGGACCCCTTTTTACGATTGCGTCTGATACCTGAAATGGGTCATTAATTGTGAATATATTGCATAAATATTTGAACAAAATCCAAATTTTCTTCATTATATTTTGTAGAGGCGTAAAGGACATTTATAAGTTATGGAAGTCATACTGAAGTATTCCACTCTTTCGAAAATTGTTTGGGACATCAAAAATGATTCCAAATCATACACGGAGTCATTTAAGGAACTTGTTTACACTTTGGACCACATATATGGAATAAGGCTAAATAAAGACGCTTTAGACAAACTTGAAAAATTCTACAAATCATTTGAGAGAAGGTTGCCAGAATGTTCATTCGCAAAAATCAAGTTTTTCAAAATGTATGAGAAGTGGCTGAAATCGGATCTACTTATTGAAATTAAACCGCTGATTCCCGGCCGGCCTAGCAAAGCATACGACGAAGTTACGGAGAAAACCAAAAAGAAAAAACAAGAGGAACTATTGGCGGCACATCCGCCAAATTTAATAAAAGATACGTTCAAAACAGCATTGTTAAAAACACAACCAAAAAATGTTGGACGAATTGTCGATGTTTTACCATTAGCATCTCCGAAAAGGGTAAAGAGAATGGTAGAAAGTATTCCAACTCCAAAATCGACTACAGAATTCACGGAGGAAGATGCACTGGCCCTGATTTTGAACCTAGGCCTCTCAAGAAACAAATACTCAACAATGAGGAAGGCTCTTCGTGAAAAAGGATGGGGTTGTTTACCCTCAAAACATAAATTGTACAACACCAGGACGAAAATGGTGCCATCAAATATATACGTGGACGAATTAAAAGCAAGTGTGAAACTTGCTGATCTTGTTGAAAATACAGCTGTTAGAATTATTTCTAATTTTACTGAAGAACAGTTGAACACATGTAATAATTCCGAAGTGGTTTTGATCAGCAAATGGGGTTGTGATGGATCATCTGGATTTTCCGAATATAAGCAACAAACAGAAATAGATACCAACTTCGCATCAATTTTCATGGCATCATTAGTACCATTGAGAATGAGATTGTACAAGGACCAATCTTCATCATCGAAAGAAAATGCATTTCAAGATATATGGATAAATAGAACACCTGGGTCAAAATATTTATGTCGCCCAATTCGGTTTGAGTATACAAAGGAAGACCGGAACACAACACGATCTTTGGTGAACGAAATAAAGGAAGAAATTGCTGCATTACCCATGATTGTTATAAACCAATTGGGAAGAAATATAAAAGTTTCGTTTCAACTACAACTCACTATGATCGATGGAAAGGTGGCAAACGCATTAACTGGCGTTATGTCCAATTGGAGATGCAATATTTGTGGCAAGAAGAATGGGCAATTCGAGGACAAGTCTGATGAAAATTTAGTAAACGAAAATGCGCTCAATTTCGGTATTTCGCCCCTGCACTGTAGAATTCGATTCATGGAGTATTGTTTGCATTTATCGTATGACCTTAAATATCGGACTAGCCCTGGAAACCGCGATGTCTCTGCTAGAAACAACCAAGATCTTCACAAAATGAGGCAGGAAGAGAAGAATCGAATCCAGTTGGAGTTTAAACAAAAGGGACTTATAATAGATAAACCTCTTTACGGATACGGAAGCACAAATGATGGCAACTCGGCAAGGCGGTTTTTTGAGGACCCCGTATCGACATCTAAAATAACCGGTCTTGATGAACACTTGCTAAGACGATTCAAAGTGATTTTGGCTGTAATCAATAGCAAAAAGATGATAAATTCAACCAAATTTGAAGCTTATAGTAATGACACAAAAAACATTTTATCTGATTTATATTCGTGGAAAGCTTTAACACCGACAGTACATAAAGTCTTACATCATGGCAAGGAAATTGTGGAATACAACATACTTCCGTTAGGAGAACTTACAGAAGAAGCTCAGGAATCCCGTAATAGAGATGTTAAACAGTTCCGGCTTTTCAATACCCGAAAGAGCACCAAATTTAACCAAAATTATGATTTACTTCAATATTTATTGTTATCGTCTGATCCGGTACTATACAGCATCAGAACTAAATGGCTACCAAAAATATGTGACGATATAGATAAGGACGATCCCGATGCCATTCAAATTAAAGAGCTTTTAAATTTTGATACCTTAGATTATTTGGTAGAGAATAAAATCAAATAATACAAAACTAAAATGCTTTTTTATTTTGGGAGTAGCTAATATACATATAAACGCACGCCGATGCGAAGTGTTTTCGCTCTAAAACACATATTTTTATTCCAATTTTTTTAAACTTTGGCAGGAGACCTTTTTTTATTCTAACACATTTGTATTGTAAACCCTGGGCAAATCTATCAATGTTTTAGTGTAGGCCCCATATAAGGTTCCATTTCACAAATAGACATTTTTATATAGAGTTTAATGAAGTGTAAATGAATTTTAGAGTAGATAGAATCCGAGTTGAGAAATGTTTTATACATCGTTGGAAAGGTATGAAAATTTCCTTTACGATAAGGTATGTTGCGTAAATATGGCTATAGTGTGTCATGTGCAATTAGGACAACAAAAACAAAATTTGGGAAATTCGACTTTTTTGAAAAATTGACTTTTTTATTGCCGGTTCCATAAAATGGAATAGAATAGAGATATTTCCATGATTCTTTTTGTGTTTTGTAGAAGAAGTGTTACCAAATAAAAGTTTATTTAACATCTTTGCAATAAAATGTGACGTAATACTTGTTTTTTAGCAATGAATATAGCACTACTTGAAAATTGACTTTTTTCAGTATTTTGATCGCTACGATCTCATTTATGGCTAGGATATGGCGAGACATACCTTAAAATGTTGGGAACATTTTAAGCTTTCATTTAAGTTCAAAAAAAGCGAAAAAATCCCCGTGGAACTTTTTTTCCAGTGAGAAACTTTTGAAGTTTAGTAAAAAAATTGGCCATTTTGGTCTTAAGATAACGGTGTTGTTTGATATCGAAATTAGCCAAATTAGCACTTAAAACTTTTCTTAATACCTCGACTTTGTGAAAATGGAAAGAAATGATAATGCTTTGATGGCCAAAGTTTGCGAAAACTTAAAGGAAATGGGAGTATCTTTTTTGAAAAATTTTGCAATTTTTTGACTAAAAAAATATTTTTCATATTGAAAACGATGCCATTTTTAAACCGCCAAAGATATTCACGTGATTCCTTTTGTATTTTATGCACACATATGCTGGCATAATTTGTGTGAAGTATGAAGTTTATAGCTTTAAAATTGACGGAGTTATTTAAAAAACACTGAAAAAAACCAAGGCCAAATTTTCATATTTTAAAATTAAACAATTCATAACTCCTTAACAGTACACGATGGCATGGTACTTTATGCATAAGTTTTTTAGATCTTGTCAAGCTCTTTCTCTAGAGTCCTAAATCATGTAAATCGGTTGAGTAGATCAAAAGTTATGGCCCCCAGAAGCTTGGAGAAGTCAAAAGTGGTCAACTTTCACACCCTGTAGCTCACCCTGTATTAAAGATATGGACCAACAACAGCACTTTTCTGAAAGCCTATGTCCTCCTCTACAAATGTCTAGAACATTTTGTATGGCTAAAATCAACAGATAAAAAGTTGTAGACTTATTTCCAATTTTTTTGCCATTTGGCCCACTGTGCGTCGATAGATATCGACGATTGTAGTGGATCAGTGAATCGCTTATGGGACAAGAAACAGCCGTGCGTCTTCCGTGCGTTAAAGTCTACTCTGTTCATTCTACCCCACTCAAAAATGGCCAACAAACCCTGGGAGAGCGTTTCATCCATAATGCGCCTCTTGTACTCAATTTCTTAAGTAGCGGGCCTATGGGCTAAGAATATGAATGACACAGACTACTGATGGGCGAATGAGAAGACTGGATTCGAAGTCTGACCCAATAGATCGTTAGTGAAAATAAGGAACAGGGAAGAGGAAAGAACAGAGCCTTTTGGCACACCTGCGCTCAATTTATACTAATCGGATGAGCACCCATCTACAAACACTCGTATAGTGCGATCTCTGAGAAAGCTCGATATAAATCGAACGAAGTTATTACCGACTCTAAAAGCGACAAGCTTTGATAAAGGTGCACTATGCCAGACTCTATCAAATGCCTTGGAGATATCTCACCAAACAGATGGATAGAGCGACTCTAACGTTCCGAACGAAATTCCATTAGGTGTTCCGTAGGCGATTTCTGCGGAACCCATACTGTCTATCGCTAAAAAGACCATTGGACTCTAGGTATCTCACAAGATGGTGGGTAACTATACTCTCCAAAGCCTTGTAGACCGCAGAATATATAGCAATTGGGCGGTAATTCGCAGATTTGTTCGCCTCACTCTTTTTGAAGATGGGCTGAACGTTCGCAATCTTCCAAAGCACCGGGAAATCTTCCGCATTGTAAGCAAGATTGAAAAGATTGCGTGATGGACGAGAAAGCATCGAAGAACACTTAAAAAGGACAAGTGTTGATATACCATCCGGGCCTGGAGATTTATTAACATAGAGTTCCGCAATGACCCTTTTGACTCCACGTCTTCGAAAGAATATCTGAGGCATCGAACTAGTTACACTTTCAATCATTGGGTGCGGCCAAATGCAGGGAAGAATTTCCTGCAAACATTTCAGCCAGTAGATTAGCCATATTTATCACATCTTCACGAATTCACAATTCGCTCGCTTATTTTTTAAGAGCAAAGATGCAAAGTTTAAGAAAAAGATTATTTGAAATAGTAGAAACTGGTAGACATGTAGGAAGTAAAATGAAATTCAGTCAGTGAGTGAAGTTTGAAGTCCGCTACACTATTTAAACACAAATTTAAGGGTAAGATCCTTATTTTGAAGCCTGGTTTCTTTGGCACGAAATCATTACCTAAATTGTTAGACTTTAGTATTAGGTAATCTTCAATTTTAAGTTATCCGCAAAGTGAGAAGACGAAGCTATTACTGAAAAGAGGCCACAATCCACTGTTTATATAGGGGTCATCCCCTTCGTGTTTGTTAAATAAAAAAAAGAACAGTATAGCCTTCCGTATCATAACGGGACACAAAAGACTCCGAGCGGTATTAGCGCTGCGTCAGGAAACAATTGTTAAGTACATCTCATTATTTTTGACATGTAAGGAATCAATAGCTTATTATCTTCAGGTATACAAGCTGCTTAAATATAATGAACTATTAACAGGAATACCACCTGTATTACCGGCATCATAGTGCCATTATTTCATTGATATCGAAGATACTTAAATCTATTTACATGGGAGCACCTTATTAGACAGTATGCCTAATTGGACTTTGTTTGGGGAAATTTGAAAAACGTTGAGCAATGTAATTAACCTATGATAACTTGTAGCATTATTTATTCCACTATATAGAGGGTATATGCTTGTATGTTGTCACTTTTCAAGCCTTTGCGACAAATATAAATGTAATTAACTTTAAAGCGAGCATTGAACCAATTTTAATTATTATATTAAGTAATAGTAAAATGTATTTAGCAATAAAACAAAACGACACCAACAATTCGCGTGACACTAAATGAGCTAAACGGGTAACACTTTCTCACAGTATGAGTTAACCGTTAGGGTGAGTGATTGACATTTTTATTTTGATAATAATCTTATCGCACTATACTATGAACAAATTTGAAATCTATAAAAACCAGCACATCGTGTCGAGGATGTTTTGTGGAAAATGCCATACAAATACAAAAATAATTCTGGAATTTTAGTTTTGTTTAGTAAAGTTATAGACATAAAAATTTTTATTACTTTGCCAAAGAATGATGAAAAACGATACTGTCGGTAGGTTAGGTTAGGTTAAAGTGACTGTCTGCCATCAGAATCAGACGTTTTCGTCCATTGTGATACCACAGGAACGGGAGAAGAAAGATGCCTTCTAGTTGCTACTCTTGAACCATCCAGATCGCTTTAAAAAGCCCAACAACTTGCGTTGGCATACGCTAAATCAGGTAAGTTTACAAAGAAATGAAAACCTAAAGTTGAACTTCTTCAGCCTGCCAGTGCGGGACACATACACAGCAGATGTTCTATAGTCTCTTCTTCCTCAACGTGACCAACATCTCCTTTGTGACCATCTGTCATTGTTTGCCCTTCGGGTCTGATCCTGTAGACTTAGCTTACATGTCGCTAAAGGCATACCCTCAGTCCCCTAGTATGTGTGTGGGTGATCATTGACTCGCAAGCTCGCTTGCTCAACCATTCCCTGGGATATCTCTTTGGCGCGGCTCCCAGAACTGGTGAATTTTAACAGTTCAGCCTCTCGTTGAGAGATACGCGACGGTCCAGAGCGGATTTCGAATTCAAATATATGTTCCCCTGAGGTGTTTTCAATACCATTCGCCTAAGTTGGTTCATGTCTGGTATTGTGTCTTCACCTAAGTGCCGGTATCTGTTAGACGCGAAAGCTGGGCATTGACAAAGGAAATGCTGCAACGTCTCATCATCTTCCACATATGCCCTACACATGCTATCACTTGCCGCACTGATGTTACATAAGTGAGCTCGTCCGGATCTCGGCCTGCAGGACCGTTTTATGGTCAGGCAGTCTAAAACAGATCTTATTCCCTGGGTTCTCAATGTAGACCCCCAGGCCCACTCTGTCCTCTAGCTTTGATCCATCCGTGTAATATGATCTTCCAGATGGCAATACTAGTGCCTCGCACTCGATTTCAAGGTTCATCTCAGGTATCCGATCGGAAACCTCTTGTCTTCCTTCCAGGTTTCCTATCGTTGCCTCGATTATACCGCGATGGTATGAACTGCTCCCATCCTCAATCCATTCTCCCATCGCCTTAAGCCATCGCCATCACACTTAATCGGTATGTCAATGGGTCGGATATCTAGAATAGTTTTCAGTGCCCTAGTGGACGTGGTCCTCATCCTGATATAGCTGCCATATAAACCGATCTTGGGTCTTGACTTCTTGAGTCTCTAGAGGGCGCAATTCTTATCCGATATGAATGAAATTTTGCACGACGTGTTTTGTTATAATGTCCAACAACTGTGCCAAGTATGGTTTAAACAGGTCCATAACCTGATATAGCTGCCATATAAACCGATCGTGGGTCTTGACTTCTTGGGCCTCTAGAGGGCGCAATTCTTATCCGATTGGTATGAAATTTTGCACGACGTATTTTGTTATGATATCTAACAACTGCACTAAGTATGGTTCAAATCCGTCCAGACCCTGATATAGCTGTAATATAAACCGATCTGAGGACTTGACTTCTTGAGCTTCTAGAGGGCGCAATTCGTATCCGATTTGGCTGATATTTTGCATGACGTATTTTTTTATGACTTTCAACAATTGTGCCAAATAAGGTCCAAATCGGTTCATAACCTTATATAGCTGCCATATAAAACGATGTGGGATTTTGACTTCTTGAGCCTCTAGAGGTCGCAATTATTATTCGATTTGCCTGAAATTTTTTACGACTGATTCTCTCATGACCATCAACATACGTGTTTATTATGGTCTGAATCGGTCTTTAGCCTGATGCAGCTCCCATATAAATCGATCTTTCTATTTTACTTCTTGAGCCCCCAAAGGGCGCAATTCTTATTAGAATTGGCTGACATTTCATACAGGTCTCCAACATATAATTTAAATGTGGTCCGAACCGGACCAAATCTTGATATCGCTCTAATAGCAGAGCAAATCCTTTCTTTTATATTTTTTTGCCTAAGAAGAGATGCCGGGAAAAGAACTCGACAAATGCGATCCATGGTGGAGGGTATATAAGATTCGGCCCGGCCGAACTTAGCACGCTTTTACTTGTTATTTTTTTTTATTTATTATTTTGTTATTTTTTATTATTTAAAATTTTTATTTATTTTAATTATCGTTTATTTTATTTATTTATTTTGTTTTTTCTTTCATTTATTTACGTCTATATAAATACTCTAATCAATTAATAAAATTTCATCCAAAAACCGATAAAGAAATCGTAGTTCAGGCATTAACGTGTTAATGTTGCCACAAAAGCAAAACTAATTGTCTTTGTAGTTGATAAAATTTTGCAAATCGATAATAGTCAATTCAATCACATTTCAACATTGATTGCTTTCAGGCTTCAAATTAAATTTCATAATGTTTAACTTTGTTATATTAGTGGTCTATGATTTAGCGCCACAATTTTACAATAACGTGACGAATATCGACCGATCACAGTGTGCAAAGACGAAACATACATGCACATATGTATGTACGTGTTAACTGTATGTTATATAGCATATCTTTTTCCAAACGTTTTCCATTTTTGTGTGGAGATCAAAAATCTAAATACCGATTTTTTACAGACTACGAGTAATAAATACAAATTACATTATTTTACATGACGAACACCGCTGCTGATTTGGCCACAAAGATGTAGTTTCGATGACTATAATCAAAATGGGGTCAAAGTTGCGAAAAATAAAAGAAAATAAAAAAATAATAGTAAAAAATAAAAAACAAACTAGAGTGTGTAGAATATACAAAATAAGAAGAAACAGAGTAAAGTTTGACCTCAATATTCATACTTTACTGCTAACCACATACATCAGACTACAAAGGTGTTCTATGGCCCATTGTGAAATGGTTTAAAAAAATAACCAATATGTGTAAAGAGTTATCGAAATTGGATAATTTTCTTTTGCCTAGCACTTAAGTTGCTGCAGAACTTAGAAAGCTTCAAATTGTAAATCTGAAATATGTTATCTTATATTGGGTTGCCCATAAAGTAATTGCGGATTTTTCATATAGTCGGCGTTGACAAATTTTTTCACAGCTTGTGACTCTGTAATTGCATTCTTTCTTCCTTCAGTTATCAGCTGTTACTTTTAGCTTGCTTTAGAAAAAAAGTGTAAAAAAAGTATATTTGATTAAAGCTCATTCTAATGGTGATTTCGATTCTGAAAAAAAATGTTACACTAATGTTGCACTTATACGGGACAACATTTTGGGAATACTGCCTTATCCCTCTCATAGTTTTACACTTTTTACATTTTCAATCGAACATGTTAATATGCCCGTATATTGTAATTTCAACCAAATAATGCTGTAAAATGTAGCAATGCATCTAATATGCCGTTAGCTAAATAAAACGCGATTACTTTTTCCTTTTTTTATGTATTTCTTTTTAATATTTTGCCAAACATTCTACAAATTGTTTTCTTCTTCGTCTTTTCAACCAAAATTTGCTTGAACGGTGGCATGCACATGAGATGATAGCAGCTGATTTAAAGTGCGGCATTCTCCATCCTATCCTAGCCGCGGTGTAGCAAATGCAGCATTTTTTCACTTTCAGTGGGCAACACCATTACAAACGAACATTTACCCGGTGGTGGGGTTACACTTTTTTGGAGAATCGAACACAAAATTTCGATCTCAGTGCAACATGTCGAAAAAATGCTGCACTTTTTTTCACAATCGAAATCACCATAAGTTTTATTAAAAATGCCTTTACTTTCTTTTAAAAAATCCGCAATTACTTTTTGGGCAACCCAATACTTTGAACAAAGGATCAGAAAATGTATCAGTGCAGAAATAATGCATACTGCTTGCCTTGAGTCATCTATATTTCATTAGTCATTGTATACAGTCGCATAAAAATTGATAAGACTTTTGAAAAACTCTCATAGGAAAGGTCCCTGTGATCCACTGATTGCAAAGATAAGATACAAAGTTCCATCAATGGGGTTTCAACGTACTAATTATCCATCTTCGTAAGTGTGTTTGGATTTCAATTAAACACTTCACAACAACAACAAAAACGTTAATATGAATGTAATAAAAACACAAAGTATATCTTATCAAAATGATTAGTTATGTAAAATGATTTGAATATTGTAATTGTTGAACTGATAGTTGAATAAACAACGATTGAACTATATCCCCATAAAAAATTGGGCCATTTAGGTAATCGAGGAGACAAATCGTGGTACCAGTTTATGATAATACTTATTGGTTTTGTGGTGGTAGACATAAACCAACTAAGGCGAGTGGTATGGAAAACAATTGGGGATTTTGTAAGCAACACGGAATTCCCGAACTAAATGTTCTTTTTCGAAGTTACTTTTTAGTATTTACAGGCTTAGGTGTATGTCCATAGTGACATGGGACGGTAAAATA
Source organism: Stomoxys calcitrans (assembly GCF_963082655.1). Taxonomy (NCBI): domain Eukaryota; kingdom Metazoa; phylum Arthropoda; class Insecta; order Diptera; family Muscidae; genus Stomoxys; species Stomoxys calcitrans. The sequence continues at coordinate 35,519,381 of NC_081555.1, forward strand.
TCCGCACCCTCTTTTCAACCCAACCTAACCTAACCTTACCTTTTGGGTTTGTTTTACAAGTTTGGAAGAAATGTTTTATCAAAAATGAATTTGGTAAGCCATTACGTAGGTCTAAACACTTACAGAGAATGAGATAATGAGAAAATGAAGTAAAAACAAGTAAAAGCGTGATAAGCTCGACGTGAGTGAAGATAAATTCCGAATTTAACTAGTGGAGACACAAACCACTGACTTAGCAGTCCTCTGTTACTGGCATTAGCAGAACACTGTTAAGCAATTTTGCAGGCAATTAATTATTTTCAAAAAAAGAAAAAATATTTGTTCATAAAAAGTTAATTTCAAACAACACAAAAATGCAAAAAAAAGAAAGAAGATAATTTCCGAATTTAACTAGTGGAGACACAAATCACTGGCTTAGCTGTCCTCTGTTACTGGCATTAGCAGAACACTGTTAAGCAATTTTGCAAGCAATTAATTAATTTCAAAAAAAACAATATTTGTTCATAAAAAGTTAATTTCAAACAACACAAAAAAAGCAAAAAAATAGATCTAGAGAACTAACAAAGTGATCCAACATTAAAATTTGGTTCTCTCAAAATCCGCTAGTGTACTAACATGATAAAGAAGATTGTAAAATTGATTGGTCCACTGTGCTAAATTGGAAAATAGTAAGTTGATGAGACCGGCATCAAACGACAGCTTAAGAAGCCTAGTTTCTTATACATATCTCTTCTTATACATATACCTTAATTTTCCAAATAATCGTCTAACTATAGAAATTTTGAAAAAAAAACTCGACAAAATTACCCAAAAGACTCGAAAAGTCAAGTTTACGTGAACGACTGTGAGAAAATGGAAAATAGTAAGGCGATGAGACCGCCCTCAAACGACAGCTAAGGAAGCCTAGTTTCTTAAACATACGCCCACACTTTCCAAATAATCGTATTAGTATGGAATTTTTGGCAAAAACTTGACAAAATTACCCAAAAACTAAAAAAGGAAATTTTGCGTGAACGACTGTGTGAAAATGGAAAATGGTAAGGCGATGAGACCGATGTCAAAAGAAAGCTTAGTTTCTTATACATATGCCCACATTTTCCAAATAATCGTCTAACTACCGAATTTTTGGAAAAACTTGAAAAAACTTCCAAAATTGGAAAATGGTGGCATATGGATATGAAACTAGGCTTCCCTAGCTGTCATTTGGGACCGGCGTCATCGCCTTATTATTTTTCATTTTCATACAGTTTTTCACGCAAAATTTACTTTTTTAGTTTTTTGGGTAGTTTTTTCAAGTTTTTGCCAAAAAATCTATAGTTGGACGATTATTGGAAAATGTGAGCATATGTATAAGAAACTAGGCTTCCATAGTTGTCGATTGAAAGCGGTCTCATCGCCTTACTATTTTCATTGTTCACAAAGTCATAACTGAAAATTTACATTTTTGGTTTTTTGGGTAATTTTTCAAGTTTTTTTTTTTGAAAATAATTAATTGCCTGCAAAATGGCTTAACAGTGTTCTGCTAATGCCAGTTACAGAGGACTGCTAAGTCAGTGGTTTGTGTCTCCACTAGTTAAATTCGGAATTTATCTTCACTCACATCCATAGTAGAAGTCATTGTGTAAAATATTAGCCAAATCGGATAAGAATTGCGCCCTCTAGTGACTCCAGAAGTCAAGTTTGTTTTGTTATGATTTCCGACACTTCTTCAGCCTCTATAGGGCGCAATTCTTATCCGAAATTTTGTACAACGACTTCTCTCACAAACTTCAAAATACGTGTCAATTATGGTCTGAATCGACCTATAGCCTGAAACAGCTCCCATATAAATCGATCTCCCTATTTTACTTCTTGAGCCCCTTAAGGCCGCAAGTGTTATTCTAATTGGCTGAAATTTTACCCAACGACTTCTACTATGGTGTCCAACATTCAGTTCAACTATAGTCCGAATCGGGCGATAGCTTGATATTATAGCTCCAATATCATAGCAATTCTTTCTTTTTATCATATGTTTGTCTAAAAAGAGATAAGAACTCGACAAATGCGATCCAGGGTGGAGGGTATATAAGATTCGGCCCGGCCGAACCTAGCACACTTTTACTTGTTCGACATATTAATCTCTATCGGTTAGGGATGTTGATGGGACCAAACCTACACACTATTCTAAAGTTTACAGGTTTTTATGAGCCCAATGCTTTATTAGGGTCTAATACAACACACTGTTCCAAATTTCTGTGAAATCGGGTAAAAAATGCGCTTTCTATAGGGTCAAGACCCTAAATCGGAAAACCCGTCTATATGTTATATATATCCCAATGTGATCCGATTTCGACCATACTCAATAGGGGTATAGATAGGTTTAACTAAACTCTGTTCTACATTCCAGCGTAAGGCTCTAGAACTTAAATTAAAAGATATGGGTCTATATGGCCCAAATTCATGAGAACTCAAAAAATTGCAAAGTTTGCCCATGAACATTCCATTAAGGAACAGGGGCAAACTTCTCACTATCAATGATTGCAGTCCGTATCAAGTTCTTCAATTATATGGGGCCTCCTTTTTATAGCCGAGTCCGAACGGCGTGCCGCAGTGCGTCACCTCTTTAGAGAGAAGTTTTACATGGCATAGTACCTCACAAATGTTGCCAGCATTTTGAGGCAACATTGAGTGAGTTGTCATGTCACGGTATCAAATATCAGCAAAATCGTATAAATGTTGAGACTCCTACAAGCCCAAACCTCAAATCAGCAGAGCGGTTTATATGCCAGCTATAATTAAATATAATTGCAATATTGATCATATTCGGTCCGAATATCTGGGGCTTATTAAAACTCCATGTGGCCTTATCTAGACTTGAAGAGATCTACCGTTTTTCTGTCACTGACTAGAAAAGACGTCCAAGTCATTGTGTCCGTCATGACAGGCCAGTGTCTAATCGGAAAAAATACTGACACACTGAAGGTTGCCAGCAACGACTTTTGCAGAAGCTGTGAGGACATCGATGAAGAAGATACTATAGAACATCTTCTGTGTGTGTCCCACACTAGCAGTTAGAAGGAGTCCACTTTAGGTTATCATTTCTTTGAGAACCTGTCTGATTTAGCGGATGTTAACATTCGCAAGTTGTTGGACTTTTTAAAGCGATCTGGATGGTTCAACGGTAGCAACTAGAAGGCATCTTCCTTCTTCTGTTTCTGTGGTATCACAATGGACGAAACCGACTAAGTTAGTCTGATGGCAGACTGCCACATAAACCTGTGGAATGGAGGATAGGTAGAGCTTAAACAGTGCCGCCTTGGGGAACTCCCTGTTTTACTCTGTGTTTCGGCTTCTTATCCGCAAATTCCAGAAATAACTGGCTACCAAACAGATAATTCGCCATCCAGCGTTTTAGCACTGACTGGAGGGACGTATTGGCGATGTCCTCAAATAATTTGGTATGGTTGACCTTCCCGAATGGTTTTGATAGGCCCAGTGCCACGAGAATCGTCCTATCACATATCCTGGGCTAATTGAAGCCACGGCAAATGTGTACGGTGATGGCATGCAGAGCAGTAGCCTTCAAAATCTATGCTGATACTCGGCGAATGGTAATTCTAAAACGAGGCTCGATAGGAGTAGTTCTTCAAGCGTCTTGACAACCGTTGCGAGAAGGATTGTTAATCATTAGAGTCCGGAGCCATCATTTAAGAAGAGTTTTTACTCGGTCAGGTCACGGTCACGTACTATCACTTGATTGTGTTTGGATCTCGCTCACTCATCACGGGGCTACATGCGTAATTTACTTGTAACAGAACAACTTACGACTCATACACTCCATATCATATACCAATTTGACTCCTGCACGGGATAGCTGTGAGAACCATAAAGGCTGGAACATTGAGATCCAATCTGTCGGGCAGCACCGGCTCTTGCACAAATACTGAGTGCCTATGATGCTCGGTATGACAAGGCGAGTTATTGGCACCTTTAAATAACCAATGGCCACCCTATTCTCGCAGCGATCGGTCCTTTGGACCGAAACGAGCTTACTCACCTACAGGAGCTTGATGGGGATCGCCACCTCCACATGAAAATGTATCTACAACAACAACAACCAATGTGATCCTTCTTCATTGACGACTTCAAATTAATTTTACCGAAGTCAGAGTTGGACTGGAGGAACCCCGCCGTTGGATGAAGCAAGTATCCTTATTGAATTCTTGGAAATTGGCAAATTACAAAGACTATTGGACGAATGCAGTTCTTTTCAGCCGATGAAAAAGAAAGAAGACTGATTATTGGGTACATACATGAGCCAATAAGGCTCTGGCATCGAGCCATATGAGATCGAGATGCAAAAGGCATCATGCTGGGTACGACCGGTGATTAGTTTTGGTCATGCTATTACGTGAGCAGTAGACCCTGTGGGAACTCTTAGTAGTAGGATAGACGTTTTTCAGGAGTTAAAGCGGTAAAAGAGGATGTCAAAACAAAAACGCTACTGAAAATATATTTTCTATACAAATTTGCAAAAAGAACTACAAAGTAATATCGGAAGTTACACACATAGACAAATTTTGAATAAACCCATCGCTGTCTATTACTCATATCCTTCCTCTTCACCGCTGCTTGTAAGTTGATCGAATGGACTAAATGTCATATGACGAGTTTTTGGACAACCCCACTTCATAGCCTCTCTTGAGGTTATATCCAAATCAACCATGAGTTCACCTTTCGGCAATTGTAATGGACAGGTAAACTGTTCATCGTCTTCTTCCAAGCATGTCTGAAACAGGCTGTTGATGGTTTTTGTTCCATAAACAGTTAAGGTAAATACTGTTCGAGGCGCTCGCTTGTGGCCACTTGTGTCGTTGCCAAAAACATACAGTTCACTGGGACAATCCCAAACACGCTTGAAAGATTTATCACTTATGCTTGCAATGAGGAGTTCCGTAAGTATTACTAACAGATTTCTTCGTTTATTTGAGAAATCCAGGGCGTTTGCTTTCGAATGCCATAACATGCCCATCCAAGAACCTTCCAATTCAATGACAGCACGCCAATGTCTGGGCAGACTACTATTTGAGACAATTGTATATTTTGCACGAAACGCCTTGAACAATCTTAAGAGGGTTATAACATAAAGAAGCCTTGATTTCTGGGAAGCCGGACCATCGACAGCATCCTCCACCATGCTGTAGAAATGTACCAAAAATGTAGTAACCTTCTCGATGGGAGGGCAAAATGGATTTTTATACGAATCGCGCAACATGGGCAATAGGCAGCCGCAAAAGAGCGACTTGAAACCTGAACGCACATATACATTGGTTGCATGTCGAATTCCCAGCAAAACGGCACTTTCATAGCTTTGGGGATTGGTGGAGACATTTTTGTAAAGTGACTTTTCAAATTCATGACATATATAAAGATCACTTATATCCCGAAATCGTCGAGAAGTTTCACGTATTCGATTGTGATGCCAAATATCTATGTTTCCGATAATTTTTTCCAATATTTCCGGCGGAAGATCAACAACTGTAGGAGGAGCAGGAGCCAATTGCTTTTGTTTTACTCTCCTTGAACTCCTAAGGCCTTTGGTAGTCAAGCGCGGTTTTTTACGAGGTACAATTTGGCTTTCTTCTTCGGAAGATTCTACATTGAATTTTGATTTAGGCATTGTTTTAGAATTTGAAAATAATGAGTTGGCCCCAATAAATTTTAGTTACAAAAAATGGATGCCAAATTTGATTTGAATTAACAAAAAATATTGAAAAAATATGTCATAAGTGTCAATGAGTGTGCAATGCAAATTTATTCACAGAAGGTCGTCATACTTATCCAAATAAGAACAAGTAAAAGGGCGTTAAGTTCGACCGGGCCGAACTTTGGATACCAACCACCACCTCAGGTATATATGTAAACCACCTTTTGTCAAAATCCGGTAAAAAATGCATTCCTTACGCCCATAAACAAAGCAGCTATATAGAAATATGTTCCGCTTTGGACCAAATGCTAATATATACAAGTCATTGTTCAATTGTGTATGACAAAATATTGGTCTTTTAAGTCGCTATTTCTAAAAATAAACCGATCTGAACCATATACGACACGGATGTCGAGAAGCATAAGTCACTGTTTCAAATTTCAGTGAAATCGGATTATAAATGCGCTTTTTATGGGCCCAAGACTTTAAATCGAGATATCGGTCTATATGGCAGCTGTATTCAAATCTGAACCGATTTGGGTCAAGAAGCAGAAAAATATCGAAGAGCCTAACACAACTCACTGTCCCAAATTTTGACGAAGTCGGGCAAAAAAAAAAAGCCTTTTATGGCCCCAAAACCTTAAATCGAGAGATCGGTCTATATGGCAGCTATATCCAAATTTCCACCGATCTGAGCCAAATTGAAGAGGGATGTCGAAAGGCCTAACACAAATCTGTGTCCCAAATTTCGGCGAAATAGGACAACAAATGCGTCTTTTATTGGTTCAAGAGCTTAAATACAGATATCGGTCTATATGACAGCTATATCCAAATCTTCACCGATCTGGGCCAAATTGCATAAAAATGTCGAGAAGCCTAACACAACCCACAGACCCAAATTTCGTCGACATCGGACAATAAATGCTCCTCTTAAGAGCCCAAGACCTTAAATCGAGAGATCGGTCTATACGGCAACTATATCCAAATCTGAACCGATCTGGGCCAAATTAAAGAAGAATTTCGACGGGCATAACACAACTCACTGTCCCAAATTTCTGCAAAATCGGATAATAAATGTGACTTTTATGGGCCTAAGACCCTCAATCGGCGGATCGGTCTTTATGGCAGGTACACCCAAATCTGAACCCATCTGGGCCAAATTGAAGAAGGATGTCGATGGTCCTAACACTGTCCCAAATTTCAGCAAAATTGTATAATAAATGTGGCTTTTATGGGCCTAAGACCCCAAATCGGCGGATCGGTCTATATGGGGGCTATAACAAGATATGGTCCAATATAGCCCATCTTCGAACTTAACCTGCTTATGGACAAAAAAAGGACCTGTCCTAACACAATTCAATGTCCCAAATTTCAGCAAAATCGGATAATAAATGTGGCTTTTATGGGCCTAAGACCCCAAATCGGCGGATCGGTCTATATGGGGGCTACACCAAGATATGGTCCGATATAGCCCATCTTCGAACTTAACCTACTTATGGGCAAAAAAATGACCTGTGCAAAGTTTCAACTCAATAAGAAAGAATTAAGAAAGTACTTCAACAACATCTGGGAGGCATCTGAAGGTTAAGTGATGCCACTGGTATGAGTCTAGCGACTTTTATGCTAATTCTTCGACATTTAGGCCAATTCCCGAAGGTAAACTGTGAGCTGTAAACTCTGTAAAGAGGTCCACAGTTTTGTCGTCAATGGATAGAATAGAAAGAAGTCTTAATATTTACGTCCCTACGGCAGGCTTGAGATCTGTGGATCTAAAAAAATGTGTGGGCAGAGGAACACCTGAAGAAGGTGTACTGCCTCCTCTACTTTGGAATATAGCCATTAACAATATATTATTGTCTCTGGAAGAAAACGGTGTACAAGTGATCGCCTATGCTGATAACGTGGCAATTACGGTTAGGGAAAGTTTCCCAGCACTCTAAGAGATATACATCAGGAAGCTCCATGTGCAACAGCAAAGTGGGCTACCGAATGTGGTTTAGGTATAAATCCGTGCAAGACAGAAGTAGTTCTTTTTAGCAGGAGATACAAGTTGCCTGCAGTGGAACTTGTCTCCTTGGGAGGAGAGAATGTTTCATTTACCCAAAATACCTTAGTATTTTTCAGGACAGGAAATTGTACTTCAAATCCAACATTTTGGAAAGGGCAAGAAAGGCAACTCTTGTCCTCTACACCTGTAAGAGGGCCAATAAAAAAAGTTGGGGTTTAGACCGCGTGTCATGCATTTGGTATATATTGCAGTTGTCAGGCCTATAATGCTATATGGTGTTGTGGTCTGGTGGACGGCGCTTCAAAAGTCCACCTACTGTTCAATACTTAACCGCATCAGAACAGATTGCTCCAAACTAAACGACCAGGTGGGTTTTGGCGTGTACTCCAAAGATCTAGAACTGATCATATCGAAAAGGTTACCCGTCCTCAGGATTGTGTATCAAGCGGAGATCCTTGCAATGAAGGAAGTGTTGGAATGGCTAAGATATAATGTCATAATGACGATTGGCATAAATATCTTCTCAGACAGCCAGGCAGCCATTAAATCCCTGGAAAAAGTATTTATGCACACAAAAACCGCCCTTGCCTGTCGCAGATCTCTCAATGAGAGGGCTGAACGGTTCAAAATTCGTCGTTGTGTAATATTTCAGTTCATTCGTATAAAAATTGCGCCTTGTAGGGGCTCAAGAAGCAAAAACGGGAGATAGGTTTATATGGGAGCGGCATCAAGCTATTGATCGAATCAGACCATAAAAGATTGCGCCCTCTAGAGGCCCAAGAAGTCAAGACCCAAGATCGGTTTATATGAAAGCTATATCAAAACATGGACCGATTTGGCCCTTTAACAGTCCCAACCGACCTACACTAATAAAAAGTATTTGTGCAAAATTTCAAGCGGCTATCTTTACTCCTTCGAAAGTTTGCGTGCTTTCGAAAGACAGACAGACGGACATGGCTAGATCGACTTAAAATAGCATGACGACCAAGAATAAGTAGATTATCGGGTCTTAGACGAATATTTAGAGGGGTTACAAATGTAATGACGAAATTACAAAGTAAAGTACAATACATATGAGAATAAATGCCGATTAGGGCGCCCTCTATTCGTATATGACGTACATAAGACAAGTCTTATGAATACAGAAAGTGACAGCTCATATGACATGTCTGATCATGTAATGGGTGCTTAAGTATTGATTCGTTTTGACCAGTTTCAATAAAGCTGCGCTTCGCCGTTATAAAAGATAATAACATGCTCGAAGATATAGAAGAAAAAAAAACAAGATCGTAGTATTGAAATAAGCCCATCCATACATTCATCCATCAACCATAAATACTCACATCAATGCAATGAATATTGCACATCACATCATTAGCAAGATCTGTGGCAATGGGTACATGCATGCAGAAAACGAAACGAAAACTAGGTATAACAAAACCTGATGTTTTACGGAACACACTGCAATAAGATACAAAGCAAACCTTCAGCTACTAGCAAACTGTGTTAGTATACCAGTGAGTTTTTTTTGTTTAGTATTGATTGAGCCTGGCGGGCATACAAGGGGGCAAGGCAATATAAACGGGTATTTCAAAAATCCACAAAGCGGGGTAATCGAAAATAAAACCGCTCTATGCCGGTGAAGGACAAAACGCAACGTAATAGCCGTTTCTTTGTGGATCTTTAACGAAATGATTCCGCATGTGTAGAATCTCTGTTAAATTGCACTTGAAAAGGCAGAGATACCAGCAATAGCGTCCGTATCTAATGCCAATGTTAATGCAAAACTTGTGGATTCATGTTAAGAACCGGATTTTTCAATGTTTACAGTTGTTAGTTGTCAGTTGTGAGTATGTCATGTAAGACAGTCAATATCTAACACCATAGCCAGCAGTGCTCTTACATACGGACGCACATAGACCGACTAACAGCTAATGAGCTAACCATAGTCAGGCCATAAGCTATCGTGCGAACAACGACCTCACAAACTTTAGCTATGACAATGACTTTTATAACAAAAAAGAAATAACAGCAAAAAAAAAAACTAAAAAAGAAAAATAGCCATCATCATTTTGAAAAGATTAAAAATTTCTTTTTGGTTTTCAACTTTCAACGTATGAATGGCCATAGGAATGAGAACACTCACCTGCGTTTGCTATTAATTTTTCCATAGGCTATTATCCATACGGCAGCCGAGATGCCTGTGAGTCCCACGATGGCATTCTGATTTTCGCGCAATGTGCTAAGGGAAGGAGCCATTTCTTTGATGTTCCTTTCACTTGCAAATAGTCGTTAATTGTGCTACTACACACTATTATTACAATCTATAGATGTTTAAGGGAAAAATTCCACTTGCTGTTTGCCTTCGTCACCGTCAACAGCACTATACCGCCCGTTTCAACCGTTCTTGTTGTTGTTGTTGCTATTGTGGTTGATTATTATAGAAGTGTCGAAGTGTCACCTTTTCGCGAGCGAGTCTTCCGACTTTCTTCCACATACACACAATGCCCCCTTTTCTATGCTCTATTGGGTGGCTTAATATCAAGCAAAATGTTAATTAACCTTTTGCTGCTTTTCTTTAATATAATTTACATAAAATTTCGTTAAATTCTAACCCCTTTTAGTTTTTTTTTTCTTTTTTTACTTTTTTACTCGTTTTGTTGTCGGTGTGTTTGTGCTTTTGGGGGAATCGCTGCGTTTGGGTGAGTCTATTCGTGAGTGTGCGTGTAAATGTATTTCACTTTTTAATTTGTTAATTCATAGACATTTTTTTTATTTTGTTGCTTGCCCTCCGCCTTTTTGCTGCCTGCCTTTCGCGCTAAACTTTGAGAAACGAGAAACTTGCTTGAAAACCGAAACGTTTACCACACAAAACACATCTGATTTCTGGCATTAATAAACAACATCTGATTTTCTTGGGAGCTCGCGAGCTCCATTAATTTCGTTTCCTAAAAATCCAAAAAAAAGGACGGAAGTATGATTGCACGAATATAACTATTGTTTTCTCTGTTTGATTTGCTTGTTTAGAATTTGAATGAATGGAGGAATGACCGTTCACTGCGAAAGTGTGGAATGGAGGAATAGAGGATTTTGAACTACATTTACAATTTGTGCGGACGTTCTGGTATACGTAAACGACACTTTTAACGTGTTAACGTGGCGAATTGTTGACCAGAGTACTGTGATAAGGTAATGCAATGAGCTGATGCCGATAATAGCGTTAAAGGCCAAAACAGAATGAGCGCATTGAGGAACGTTGCGTTGATAAAAATGCAACTCTGCAAACAAATGTTAAAAAGCAAAATCGCTAAAGTTTAAACGATTTTTATCTTTGACGACCAAAAACACTGCTTTAAGTGTGGCAACACCGAATGACAAAAAAAACAAGTAAATTTAAATTTGTATTGTCTATCGCGCAAACCAAATCATTCCCATCCCGTGTTACTTTTCTATATAACTTTTGAGTTTACCACACAAAACACATCTGGGGCCGAATTACATACATAGCACGTTTACATTGACATTTTAATGATTTAACTAAATCCTAAAACAAATCCTGTCCGTTTACACAGCGTTTTTGGGGATTTAAGTGACATACCCAACAGTAAATGCGTATACATTAATGTACATATCACACACAACCATACACAATTCTTGAAAACAGTTGCATATTATGGTACTTTTATCGACTATTGCAGTTATAAAATCGGGTTAATTTTGGATTTAAAAAAAGTAATCCGCTATGTTGTCATCTGATCGACGTTTTGCCAATAAACTCAAAGAAATTTGTGTGCGTGTGTGTATACATGTGCGTAAATGAGCAGAGAATATACGAGAAAGAAGATACAACAAAGAGAATGCAGACAAAAATCTGACGTCTTAGTACTAGTCAAACCTGTCCGGCTATTAACCGCTGTTCGCGTGAGACCACCTTATTAAATCAGCCCTGGGGTTTGCCTGAAAGGTGTAAGGAAAATCAAATTTGTTAAAAGGCGATTTATTTATTTTAGCCAATACGAACTAAATATTTTCTACGAGAAAGCCACCCTAAGCAGGATACTACTTTTCCGCCTATTTATAGCCCATGTTTCGCTGCCGTTTTCATATGGAAATTGATAACATTCCGCTCGAAAGGTTGAACAGAATACCCTGCTTAAGTTAGGGAATCCGCTAAGGGTTGGTATCATGACATAATTACCAGGTAGAGTACCGTGAACAGCTGAGTAAAATTGTATCTCTCGAAGTGCCCTATCTGTCAACGAGGTTTGGTTGTGTGCATGTATTATAGTTAAGAACCATGACAATGATGTCAAGCGTTGCCATTAAAATTTCTTTTTGCCATTTTCACACTTTAATCAGAGTACTACTTTTTCACCTATTTTCCTCCAGCGTTTCGCCAACTTCCTTTTTTATGGAGTGTGACAGCATTCCGCCTGAAAAGCCGAACCGAATACTCAGCTTAAATTGGTAAACAAAAATACTCAAATTTTGTTCGGCCATGTGCGCCGCTTGTGAACATAAATAAATGAGAATTATCTAAGAACATGACGCTGGCAGAATTTTGCTCTAAATGACATGCAGTTTGCGTCGTTTGCATTTTCGTATATAGGGTTTCTGCAGTCGTAGCTTCCAATATGTGTATTTTTCTTTCCTTTATTTCTTTTCATTTTACTGTAAATTTGTTTTTTTTTTATTTTTTCGGCAGAGTTGCTTTCTCTGTTATTTCAATCCTTTTCGTGTGCGGATTTGGCATGGTTTCTTGAAAATTATTGGTTGGACATTTTTTTCATAGTGGCAACACCGCTTTTAAGTACAAATCGATTATCATTTAAATCAGTATTCAATTATCGAATAATGCAAAATCGATATAAGCTGCAATCGATTTTCTATTCGCTATTTCAACGAGGCTACGGCACAGCTACATTAGGAGACGTGACACAGTCGCAGCGATAAATTAATTTCTTTGAGGAAGCAAGAAAACCACAAAAGGTATGCCCAAATATTACAAAACCACATAAAATATCCAAAAATATATATCATTTGTTATAAAAAAAAAACGTTAAAACAGAGTAAGAATTTGTTTGTGTTGCAATGAAGAGAAAAAGAAAAATGTGTAATCGAAAAATGAGTGAAGTGATTACTGCACCAAAGGTGATACACACAAGGCATACAAATGGAGAAGAAAAAAAATTACATAACTAGAATTTTTACATTCTGGTTAATGAAAATTTGGAAATACAACTCCAATGAGTAGCAAAACTATTGTACTCTAGATTTAAGTTCACCTGTAGTAGGGGTATAAGGAACGGAAGAAAGGAAATAAGTATAAAACGTTATTGAAAATTTATTTAGAAATTTTGGTTTTCTAAAAGAAATTTTATAATGCACAGTTCCAATAGGAGACATAAAATATTCATGCGTTCAAGTTCATTTTTTATACAGGATTTACTACCCCACTCTCAAAAACACAATAAAGATTTCATTTCTACGCCATAAAAATAAAACAAAGCAGGACCATTGAACAGAAAAAATCTTAAATCGGCTGCCTGCGGCTCCAGAGACATCAAGCACAACAGCAGACCGCATTGCCGGGTCAACAGCAACCAACGCAAAGCCAGAGAGGCGCTCGCTTCAACAATAATTGGGCGTTTTGGACTGTTTTGCGAAGGCGGCAGTGGCGTGAGCGACGGCGAAAGCTGTTCTAACAATCAAGAAACAAGTAATGTCCATATAACTTTTTTCCATATGATATATATTTCCTTAAAATTGTGTCAAACTGTTGAGAAATACTATACCACATACCTTTTTGACTATATGAGAGCAGCAATTTCAAATGCTGCTCATATATTTTCTTGTTAATTACTCAACAAACACAAAGTTGGTGGGAGATTTTTTCGAATCTTGATTTTCGTTAAAATAGCCCAGAAACAAGACTTGTTTTTGGCAAAAAAAAAAAAAAAAAAAAATAACAAGAAAATATTTAAAGGCAAAAGAAAAACTTTTTCGAAAAAAATGAGAAAGAGCATGAAAAAAATAGGTATAACATAAATTGTAACTCACAAGACTAGAAACACAAATCTAATTATGAGGATGATGGTCTCTGATTTACAGGTGCATGAAACGTGTTGGTGCCTTGGCCCCCCGCCCCATCAGCCCTAACGAAACAACGAACTACGAAAACCACTGTGTGTACAGCATGTCGTCGTCAGGTGGTCCACAACGAGTGCGAAGGGATGAGTTTGATATAGAGTCGAGAGATTACTACGAGGATTCTCCTCGCAGGGGAGGCAGTGGTAAGGGCAGTCGTTCTAGCAGAAGTCGCCATCGCGATGATCGAGATAGTCGCTCCCGTTCTCGCAGCGACTCTATTGAACGCCATCGTGGCGGTGGTCACCGCCGTGGTGGGCGATACAATAGTCGTAGTCGCAGCCGCAGTCGCAGCCGCGGCTATTCGTCCCGGCGCCGGCTAGATAGTGGTAGCCGCCACTCAGCTAGATCTCACAGATATCGTGACTCGCGTTCCAGATCATACTCTGGCTCACGCTCCAGATCTCCAGGATATAACAGACGTCATCACCATAGCGATAGAGATAAAGAACACAGACGTAGAAGTTCTAAATCACGCTCTCGCTCAAGATCATCATCATCATCATATTCTCGTGAATATTCCACAAAAAAGATTGAGGAAGGCACTCGAAAATCTGAACGCAAAGAATTAAGGGCCATTAGAGAAGATAATGGTGATGGCGAAGACAATAGCAGTTCCTCACAAGGTTTGCATGATAAAAGCCTGAAAGATTTGCCCTTACCCGAACAGGAGGAGGGCAGCACCTCGAAAAAAGCCTTGTACAAATTTGATGAAGACGAGCCCATAGATAGGGCGCGCATACATCGCGAAATGGAAGAGAAACTGAGACAAGCATTGGCCAAAGAAGGCAAGGTGTATCCTCCACCCAAGCCAGAAGCTTCACATCCGGTATTTGCCAATGATGGCTCATTTTTGGAAATTTTCAAAAAAATGCAAGAACAGCAAATGCAACCCAAACCATCCACATCAACGGCAGCAGCCAGACCAGTGGTGGCTGCTGTAAACCCTGCTGTGCCGGTACTGGCGGCAGCGACTGTCAATCCCACTACAGCGCCATATTTGGTGGCCACAGCCACAGGTAAAAGTGCGCCACCCCCTCCCATTGTGGGTCGACGAAAGGGAGGCAAAATTCTGAAGACTGGTGTGGTGGCCAAACCCAAAGCAAACGCCGAACCCAGCAATGATCCCAAGGATTTCTGGTCCCTTTATTTGGCTGAAGTGAATAAATACAAAAACACAGCCTGTGAATCGGAACAAGGCAATAGGCCTTTAATAAAATAAATTTTCTCAATGCAGCGTGAATAGGAAAAATGAACTTGAATCCAATGTATCGAGAAAAAAAAACCAATTGACATTGGACTGTGCATAACTTTTTCTTTTTTTTCAAATTTTATTTATTTTCCGTTCTTATTTCCTTTCGTATTATTTCTTCCCCCCTGAGTTTGCAAACGTTTTGAACGAAAACGTTTTTTTTTTTAGTTTTTTTTTTGGACTAGGAATCTTGAAGTCTTCTCATGGACAAATGAATGCATAGACAGACTCATTTGCTTAAAGGTTTATAAAATTTAAGATTTCTATTGACCTTTTTCTGAGCAGTCCATACATTTATTTGTCCTTGGTAACCTTTTTTTTATATACCCTTAAGACATCTATACGATATACAAGCATAATTAGTATTAAGTTTTATTTACATAAACATTTACAAATGTTTCTCTGAATATTTTCATATATAGATAACGCATAATAGAGTATACCTTTAGAATTATATGTATTTGGTAGAAGCGAACATACACAAGAGATTTCAACAATTGCTGTTATTAGCCAGCAAAATGCAAAAAAAAAACATTCTAAAAAAACAAACTAAAATTTAAGATTACTAAAAAAACACAACAATCCCTCAATTCGCTAAAGGATTTCCAATAAATTTAAAGATCTATGAAGATATTAAACAATATGAGAAGTAGAAGAATTAATTTTTCAAATGTTTACACAAGCATGGTAAACTAGGTTTTAAAATTTCCAAATTTCTGAATTAACTCTTGCATGAAAATTCAAATGTGCCATGAATATCGAACATCTAACATCCCATATGTAGAGATTTATTGTTAGATGACGACACGCAATACACAACGAGATTAAGTTGGTTTTTATAAGTTTTAACGTAATTAACACATTTTTGAGACTAACCAATATTTTATAGCAGAAGTACTATGTCCACTGCAGCAGTGGACAAGGTATTTTAAATTTAAATTGTGATTACCAAACATTATTCTGTGAGTTCGCCAATATCAATTGAGGTACTGATATGATTTAAGATCTGAAATATTGACTCTCTTGGTTCATCTTTAAGCTAGTCTACAGAAATCGACGATTTTTTATATAAAGCAACTAACCGAACCGGGCCCGCTCCACTGCAGGCTTCTTTAACTCTCTAAGGTCTCGAAGGTTGGGACACTTCGCCCTGAATGTGTACATCGAATTCGTGCCTCTGTAGTCTATGTCCGCCTATAACGTTGAACGCCTGCTTTCAAATCCTGGCGATAACATTGGACAAAATTTAAAGCGGTGGAGATCCCCTCTTAATGCTGGCGACATTTGCCATGCAAGGTCATGTAAAAAATTCTCTCCCAAAGAGATGTCGCTCCGCGGCACCGCATTCGAACTCGGCTATAAAAAAAAGTGCTTATCATTGAGTGTAAACTTGAATAGAAAAGCTTTCATTGATGTGTGAGAAGTGTGCCCCTTCTCGGTTCCTGGGTAAATTTTTACTCCACTCCCAAATACCTTTCTTTTGGGTTCTATATTATCGTATTCGTAAAAATTTACGGTTTAGAGAGACACTTGACACTTAAGGTAAATATACGCTTTGTGCTCTACTTTCATGAGACCCATAATGGCATGATGGGTAAATAAATTCTGTTTGAGGGTGGGATGGACCCCAGGGACTTTGTCCCGAAAATGAGAATCAATTTTTCGAAAATCATTTAATTTAAACAACGGGTGGGGTAGTTCCTCAAACCCATAAATCTTCAATTGGATATCAAGTACCTTTTGTTTGAGCTCTATATTGTCATCATTGGTCTATTGTATATACCCTTCGGCGGGATGTCCCCCAAGGCACCCGACTCCAGCAATAGAAACCATGTTTTGTTTTGTTCTTGTAGCAGCCTTTGCCGATGAAGAACCTCACCGACACTGACCGATGATGAAGGCGGTTCTGGCAAACGGAACAGAACCAGGGTCCGGGTTTCTTTTCAATCCCGGCACGGACCAGAAGCATACGGAGAAGGCACTCCGGGATGTGCCTCTCCCATGACGAAAAAAGACGAACACGTACACTGAGGCGGCAGCCCTTGCCGATGAAGATTCCATCGGGTCAATCCGGTACGTACAACCGGCTGCCATGGGATTGATGTTTGGTTTTGACTTTGAGAGTGCAAAAAAAAAAATGTTGAACGAATTGCATTACCAATCTCCGAGATCTAGTGGTTTTAAAAATTAGGGTAATGAGAAGTGCTTTTTGGGGGAGGGATGGCACTCAGACATTTCGACTCAAATATGGCCATCAAATTCGTGCTGCACTCCCAAATCCATTTAATGTGAGCCCCATATTGCCATGGTCAGTAAATATGAAATGTTTGGAGGGTTTGGCACTCAGACATTTCGACTCAAATATGGCTATCAAATTCGTGCTGCACTCCCAAATCCATTTAATGTGAGCCCCATATTGCCATGGTCAGTAAATATGAAATGTTTGGAGAGTTTTTTTATGGGGCTGGGGCGGCCACTGGCACTTTGCCTTGAAAATAGATATCAAATTCGTTTTTTACTCTCAAATACCGTTGATTTGAGCTCCATAGGGGGCGCTTTAGGGCGTACCCCCAAACACTTGGTTCCAAAATTGGATATCAAATTCGCTTTCTACTCTCAAACACCTTTCATTTGAGTTCCATATTGTCATTATGGGTCAACTAACATATTTAACTTTTTTTTTGGTAAGAAAAGCGCCATCTAGACTTGAACTCAAATTTTAATGTCATATTCGTAATACACTCCCAAATACCTTTCATTTGAGTGTCCCATATAGACAGGATCGGCTATTTTTTATGCCATATTTGTAATCTACTGTCGAATACTTTTCATTAGAGACCCATATTGACATTAACGTCGAATATATTTGTTTAGAAGAGTTTTTGGATTGGGGAGGCCCGCTGAGTACTTGAACCAAAATTTTAATACGATATTCGCTATCTAGTCTCCAATACCTTTCATTTGATACCCATATTGTGCCTCCTATCGGACCACTTTTGGTTTTGGATGGCGTTGTTGGGCTAAGGGGGAGGGACCGCCTATATCCGAAATCTAAAAATTATATAGCCTATGTATCCTTTCAGACAAACTTACACAATCTGTGAAAATTTTAAGAAAATCGGTTCAGCCATTTTTGATTCTACGGAGCAAACAAAAAACCGAGTCCCATATAGTCATGATGGGTCATATGCCCATTTTTCCGTTTGGTTCAAATGAACGTAACTTCTTTACCTTGCCGTAGTATAAATAACGCCTATGTATCGATAAAATTTAAATTTTTTTTAATTTTTATCAACTCCTGAGTTTTTGAACTTTTCGCAAATATTTTAAGCTCCTTATCAAAGTTATCGTGTGCTTGTCCACCGGTGAGTTAATATTGGGTTGCCCAAAAAGTAATTGCGGATTTTTCATATAGTTGGCGTTGACAAATTTTTTCACAGCTTGTGACTTTGTAATTGCATTCTTTCTTCTGTCAGTTATCAGCTGTTACTTTTGGCTTGCTTTAGAAAAAAAAGTGTAAAAAAAGTATATTTGATTAAAGTTCATTCTAAGTTTTATTAAAAATGCATTTACTTTCTTCTATAAAAATCCGCAATTACTTTTTGGGCAAACCAATAGTTCATATCTTGCTCAACACATATAATATTTGGGTAAGGAACGTAATCACTTTGCAATTTTTTCGTGTTGAACAAAGCTAAATCCAGATGGTTTTATATTTTGTAGTTTGCAATATTTGGGAAATGAAATTCAGACCCCCCCCCCCACTTGGCACAAACACAGAAGAAATATCACGAAAATTTTTTTAATTAAAAATTTAATTGAAAATAGAAATGTTTTCAATTAAAAAATTAATTGAAGCATTCCTTTTTATACCCACCACCGAAGGATGGGGGAATATTAATTTTTTATACCCAACATCGAAGGATGTGGGCAAATTCATTTTGTCATTCCGTTTGCAACACACCGAAATATTCATTTCCGACCCTATAAAGTATATATGTTCTTGATCAGCATAAAAATCTAAGACGATCTAACCATGACCGTCCATCTGTCTGTTGAAATCACGTTACAATCTTTAAAAATAGAGATATTGAGCTGAAACTTTGCACAGAGTCTTTTTTGTCCATAAGAAGATTAAGTCCGAAGATGGACTATATCGGACCATATCTTGATATAGCCCCCATATAGATCCATCCCTCGATTTAGGGTCTTAGGCGCAAAAAAGCCACACTTATTATCCGATTTTGATGAAATTTGGGACAGTGATTTCTGATAGGCCCTTTGAAATCATTCTTCAATTTGGTCCAGATTTGGTTATAGCTGCCATATATACCGATCTCTCGATTTAAGGTCTTAGGCCCATGAAAGCCACATTTATTTTCCGATTTTGCTGATATTTGGGACAGTGAGTTATGTTAGACCCTTTGACATCCCTCTTCAATTTGGCCCAGATCGGTCCAGATTTGAATATAAACCGATCTTTCGATTTAAGGTCTTGTCTCCATAAAAGGCACATTAATTATCCCATTTCGCTGAAATTTGGGGCAGTGAGTTCTGTAAGGCCCTTTGGCAACTTTTTTCAATTTGGCCCAGATCGGTCCAGATTTAGATATAGCTGCCATATAATCTGATCTCTCGATTCAAGGTTTTGTGCCCATAAAAGGCACATTTATTATCCGATTTCACTGAAATTTGGGACCGTAAGTTGTGTTAGACTTTTCGACATATTTTTTCATATAGCCATATAGTCCGAATTTTCGTTTTAAGGTCTTGGCTCCATAAAAGGCACAAATATTATCCGACTTCCCTGAAATTTGACACAGTGACTTATGTCAGGCTTTTCGACATCCGTGCCACCAAAAAGACCAATAAAAAGGCCCATAAAAATCGAATTTATTGCACGATTTCTCTGAAATTTGACTTTTCGACATCCGTGTTTAGATCGGTCTATATTTGGATATAGCTGCCGAAAAACCAATATTGAAGTAAAATTGAACAGTGACTTGTATTTATTAGACCACTCAATGGCCGTGGATTTGGTCCAAATCGGACCATATTTGGATAAAGCTGCTATTGGTGCATAAATAATACATTTTTCACCGGATTATGAAGAAAGGTGGTTTACATATATACCCGAGGTGGTGGATATCCCAAGTTTGGATCCGCCGAACTTAATGCTTTTGTTGTTAAATATCAGTCGATTTTATAGAGGAATAAACCAGGTTAGCGGAGAATTCCCGTTGGCAGCGATCAATTGGAAAAAATTCTACAAGAAAATTTGGAAATAGGATCAGAATAAGATGTCAAACTTTATTTAGAACCAAGAAATATTGACCAATCGAAAATACAAAAGAAATTGGCGAATCTGCTCCAAAAAAGTGCAATGTCAGTATGCATGTTTGCCCATAAGAATCCCATTTAGAAACAACAAGGACTCTTCTCTGATATTAATGACACCACTTAGCTATATCTAAATCTGAGCCTATATGGCCCATTTGCAATGCCCAATAACCTAAGAAGTACAATCCTATGTCAGCCGCTTGTTCGTACCGGATTGATCCGATAAAGTCCTTCATTGGCAAGGCCTTCCGCGTCTCAGCGTACAACACACTGCTACAGCAATAACCTAAAAAGTATAACTGCAATATTTCGAGCGGTTAGCGCGGTAGCGCAGAGGCTAGCATGTCCGCCTATGCCGCTGTAAGCGGTCGTTATCCCCTTATGTTGGCAACATGTGGGAGGTACTGTACCATCTGGTATGGTACGCCGTTCGGTCTCGCCAATAAAAAGGAGGCCCCTTATCATGGAGCTTAAAACTTGAATCGGATAGCACTCATTGATATGTGAGAAGTTTGCTCCTGTTCCTTAATGGAATGTTCGTGGGCAAATTTGCAACTTTACGCGTTCGATCGCTACCGTGATATTTACAGACGGAATGACAAGTTTAGGAATGGAAATTCTACAATAGAACGACATAAAATGTCAAGACGACAAAGAATGCATACACTTTATGGGGTCGCTGGTCAATATGCCTATGGTGGTGGGTATACAAAATTAGCATTATTCTAATCTCTTAAAATGTCTAATAGTTAAAGTGAGAATGCTGAAGGACTTTTAAGTTTAGCAACTCTACGATTGCTGGCTTAGGTGTATGTCCATAGTGGCATTGGGCGTTTTAACATCCCTACCCTCTTTTCAACTTAACCTACTGTACGATCTCATTTTACAGGTGATGAACCATTGAGGCATAATTATATAGGAAAACACTCTACAAGTTTCTTTTAAAATTAAAATTCAGACCTTTGTTACAAATTTCATTTTATAGATATATGATAAATCGGGTAAAATATTTACATATACATTTCGGCCATGCAAGTCAATTCAATGTATGTTTCACTAAGACCACTATCCTCAATTGCCTTCTCTACTTCAAAGTAAAGTCAATTTTGTCAATACACAAACGAAACAAAAATAAAAGCCAATATGTGTTTTAACGATAGCAGATACAAGAAAAACAATGAATTTCATTATGATTTCTAGACAAAAAAAAAAAAAAAAAAAAAAAATAGAAGAAATTAAAATGACAGCTATATTAAGTGAAAAATTATAGAAACAAACAAACAAAAATTCTTACTCTGTCTTAATGTTTTTTTTCCTAGATTTAAGACCTCTAACCAAATAATACTAAAAACTGATAATGATAACCATCAACATAATATGACTAAAACTAGTTGTTGTTTACATCATTATCAGAAAACAATAAAACTTAATTAATAAATAATAAAGTCGCTAAAAAATTTTCCATATACTAACCCAGCCTATGGTGTATTATTTGTAATAATAGACAAACATACATTCCCATCGACTTTAAATTAATTTTAAATAAATTTTCTTTGTTCTTCTTTTCTTTGTTGCTAAATGACCAACATAAATTATGAAAACCTTACCTAACCACTATGTAAACCATCCATTGTTGCCACAATGAACTAACATAAATCTAACATGTGCTTGGTATATGCTCCTCTGCTCGGTCTGCCCTTCATCTGTGTGGTGTCATTGTTTGTACCAATCATATGCATCTTTTTCGTAATTTTCACCTTTTGTGTTCATAGAGCCCGTCTTATCTTTTTCAAACATATATTAATTCTATTCAATTTCCTCTCGCATGTCGAAAAAAGGCGATACCACAATGACTGCCAAATTGGAAACCGCCCCCTTTGATCCACGTTTCCCCAACCAAAACGTGACCCGCTACTGCTACCAGTCCTATGTGGATTTCCATCGTTGCCAGAAGAAGCGTGGCGCCAACTACGAGCCCTGCAATTACTTCAAGAAGGTCTTCACCTCCATGTGCCCCCATGCCTGGGTTGAGAAGTGGAACGATCAAATCGATGGTGGCACCTTCCCCGGCAGAATTTAAATTCATTGTTCTTTAGACTAATATGAAAAGAGTTGGCTGGGTGATGGAGTTTGCCGCTCTCTCACTCATCCGCTGGCTTGCTAACATACATTACCTTTTAAAAAATATATTGTCTGCTGTTTTGTTGTCAACATCAATGAATTGTGAATTCTACCAAAAATAAAAACATTCAAACAAAACAACCACCTAAAAGTATTTAAATTACAATAAATATCATTAACAAATAATGAAATTGTAATAAAACAAAAAGAACAAAAATCTATAAAATTTAAAAAAAGTAGAAATGCTTTGATTGGAATTTAGAAAGGGCTACCACAACGTTTTGGATAGTAGCCCAACAAAATAAAAATTTGCCTTAAATTTAATCGAATTTATGATTTTGAAATATTAACAAGTAAAAGCGTGCTAAGTTCAGCCAGGCCGAATCTTATATACCCTCCACCATGGATCGCATTGGTCGAGTTCTTTTCCCGGCATCTCTTCTTAGGCAAAAAAAGGACATAAGAAAAGATTTGCTCTGCTATTAGAGCGATATCAAGATATGGTCCGGTTTGGACCACAATTCAATTATATGTTGGAGACCTACGTAAAATGTCAGCCAATTCGAATAAGAATTGCGCCCTTTGGGGGCTCAAGAAGTAAAATATAAAGATCGATTTATATGGGAGCTGTATCGGGCTATAGACAGATTCAGACCATAATAAACACGTATGTTGATGGTCATGAGAGGGTCCGTCGTACAAAATTTCATCCAAATCGAATAACAATTGCGACCTCTAGCGGCTCAAGAAGTCAAGATCCCAGATCGGTTTATATGGCAGCTATATCATGTTATAGACCGATTTCTTATACGTGTAGGTCGGTTGGTATAGTAAATGGGCCACATTGGTCCATGTTTTGATATAGCTGCCATTTAAACCGATCTGGGATCTTGACTTCTTGAGCCTCCAGAGGTCGTAATAATTATCCGATTCGACTGAAAATTTGTACAACGGCTTCTCCCATGACCTTCAAATATGGCCTGTATCGGCTCCCATATAAACCAATCTCTCTATTTAACTTCTTGTTAAATTTATCATTGGGATTGTGGCTAGCCGCTCAATTAACAGAGTAACTCTGGAGACAATGTGTCTAAGTCTTCGTTAAGCAAAAATCTCTTTATTTACAGGATTCTTTTATGTATATTTTTTTATTTTTCCAAGAATTGATTTGCAAGTTTGTGTCTACAATAACAACAGCCATTCCCGTGGTTTGGTTATTTTAATGGATGGATTTTGAGCATGGATCAATGTCCTTAGGTTAAGTAATAAAAAACGCCAACACTCTTTGGAGAAATGAATAATTGCTTCTAGCGGACCAGAGTGAAGGCTTTTTGGGCGAGATTTTCGCCCAGTCGGCCAATTCAGGCTTTCACTGTAGTCCAGAATGTCAAGAGGTCTAAGTGTTTGAAGCGAATTCAGGCAAGGAAAGAGGTGTTCACCTATAAAACTGACACAAAATGTGCTCGAAAGTCTACAACTTCTTCTCGTCACCACAGAGCTCCCGGCACAGTATAGCTATGAACAACACACAGGCTGGGACATAGAGGTCTGATCTGAGTGGTCTTCATTACTGTCACGAGAAACTTAGCTGCGAGCTGCCGGGTGCATCCGCAGGTTGTGGATAGTGGAATGCTTAATACGGAGTAGCAGTCGCGGACAATCAGCGGTATCGAGTGGAGAGTCTCTGTGAAAGGCCGGGCGGCACCGGCTCTTACGCAAGTACTGAGTGCCTATGATGCTCGATATGACAAGGCGCCATTCCCGCGGTGACGAGGATTACCACCTCCACATGAAAATGTGGCTACAACAACAATAACAGCAACAGCAAAGACTGAAGATTGATCTCGGTACGCAATCCGAAAGGCAGTGGGCGTCGCAAGTTCTAAAGGTAGCCACTACTGGCGAAACTAAGGAGTTAAGACACATTTGAAATGAGCGTGGAGCCAAGATTGATCAGGAAATTGTCAAGTTAAAGCCAATTAGTACCGTTACTTGGTGTCCCTTATCCTCTAGGCCACTTCATAAATATATAATACCTGTAAATTATAATAAATAAAAATAAATAAATAAAATTTTTGTTTAAATTTTTTTTTTAATTTTTTTATTATTTATTTTATTTTTAATTTATTTTAATTTTAAATGGTTTAATTTATTTATTTTTTTAATTAATTTTAATTTATTTTTTTTAATTTATTTTAATTTTAAATGGTTTAATTTATTTTAATTTTAAATGATTTAATTAATTTATTTTTTTAATTTATTTTAATTTTAAATGGTTTAATTTATTTATTTTTTTAATTTATATTAATTTTAAATGGTTTAATTTTTTTTATTTTTTTTTAAATTTTAAAATTTTTTTATTTTTTTTTTTTTAATTTTTTTTTTTTTTTTTTTAATTTTTTTATTTTTTTTTTTTATTTTTTTTTTTTTTAATTTTTTTAAAATTTTTTTTTTAATTTTTTTTTTAATATTTTTTTTTTCTTTTTTTTGCACCTCAAACTCTATAGAGAAGAGCAATTTACGCACTGGCGGATCTACTAAAAAAGAACAAGGTTGATACTAAATTACCGCCTTACAATGAATGAGATATGTAGATATGCAATGAAATGTGCTATGTCGCCATGTTTTTCTTATATGGATAAAAGGCTATTCATCAAAAAACACACAAATTGATCAAATTTTAACACTTTTTTCAAAAATGAATAACTGTGTCCAGAACAAATGCTCAAAGCCCAAACAATGCTTCTATCGATGGATTTCGATCACGGACCATTGTCCATCGGGTAAGTAGTAAACAACAAAAAGCTTGCTAAGTTCGGCCGGCCGAATGTTGAGAACCCACCACCACCATAGATTCTGCTAAAAATTTATACAAAATAAATTAAGTTGAAGGGCATAATTTTATTCTACATACTAAACTTCTGTCAAACCAGCAAAAATTAAAGCTTTTAGGAACCGAACAAGGATGATCGAGAGGAAGGTGTATATGGGAGCTATATCAGGTTATAGACTCAGTGCTCAAGAAGTCAAATCGGTAGACCGGTTTATATGGGAGCTATATAAGGTTATAGACTGATTAGGACCGTATTTGTTACAGCTATTGGTAGTCATAATACCACATGCAAAATTTCAGCCAAATCGGACCAAAATTGCGGCTTAAAAGTGCTCAAGAAGTCAAATCGGGTGATCGGTTTATATGGGAGCTATATCAGTTTATAGACCGATTTGGACCGTACTTGGCACATTTATTGGAAGTCATAACGGAACACCATATGCCAAATTTCAGCCAAATCGGCCAAAAATTGGGGCTTGTAAGTGCTCAAGAAGTCAAATCGGGTGATCGGTTTATATGGGAGCTATATCAGGTTATAGACCGATTTGGACCGTACTTCGCACATTTATTGGAAGTCATAACGAAACACCATGGAAAATTTTAGCCAAATCGGCCAAAAATTGCGGCTTGTAAATGCTCAAGAATTCAAATCGGGTGATCGGTTTATATGGGAGCTATATCAGATTATATACCGGTTTGGATTGTTCTTAACACAGTCATTAAAAGTTACAGAACACTACATGCAAAATTTCAGCCAAATCGCACAAAAATTGCGGCTTTCAGGGGTTCAAGATATCAAATCGGGATATCGGTTTATATGGGAGCTATACCAGGTATTGACCGATTTCGACCGTTCGCGGCACTGTTGTTGAAGGTTATAGCAAAACACTATGTGCAAAGTTTCAGCCAAATCGGATGAAAATTGAGGCTTCCAGAGGCTCAAGAAGTCCAATCGGGAGGTCGGTTTATATGGGAGCTACATCCAAATCTGAACCGATATGGCCCATTTGCAATCCCCAATGACCTAGATCAATATTAAGTATCTGTGTAAAATTTCTAGCGGGCAGCTTTACGCGTTCGACCGCTATCGTGATTTCGACAGACAGACGGTCATGGCTAGATCGAATCAGAATGTCTAGAGGATCCAAAATATATACGCATTATGGGGTCGCAGATCAATATTTGGAGGTGTTACAAACGAAATGACTAGAAAAGTATACCCCATCCCATGGCGGTGGGTATAAAAAATATATGTGAGAGCCATATCTATATCTGATTCGATTTTGATGAAATTTTGCACACGTATTGGGTCGTCAAATAAAACAAAGGCCTTATTGGATGAACGATATATATGGGTGCTATATCTAAATCTATTACGTGTTGGAACATCAAATAAAACGTCTTGTGCAAAATTTTGTTGTCACGCTAACTTTCGAAGTAGTAAAGCTAGGCGCTTGAAATTTCGCATAAATATTGGGTTGCCCAAAAAGTAATTGCGGAATTTTCATTAAAAATGCATTTACTTTCTTTAAAAAAATCCGCAATTACTTTTTGGGCAACCCAATACTTCCTATTAGTGAAGGTCGGTTGGGTTTGGCAAATGGGCCAAACCGGTCCATGTTTTTATAAAGCTGCCATATAGGCCGATCTCCCGATAAGACTTCTTGAGCCTCTAGAGGGCGCATTTCTTATCCGATTTTATTATTTATAAATTGAGATAATGCAGCAGTGGCTGAAATTTTGCACATATCGTTGAGGAATGACTTCCAACAACTGTGCCAAGCATAGTCTAAATCAGTCTATAACCTTAGATAGCCGCCTTACAAACCGATCTTCCGATTAGACTTTTTGAGCTTCTAGAGGGCGCAATTCTTATCCAGTTTGATTGAAATTTTACCTATGTCGTTTTGGTATGACTTCCAACAATTGTGCCAAGTATGGTCTAAATTGGTTGATAACCTGATATAGCTGCAAAACGATCTCCCTATTTGACACTTTGAGCCATACGAGGGCGCAATTTTTTCTCGATTTGCCTGAAATTTTGGAGGTGGTATTTTTCTATGACTTCTAACAGCCATGAAAAGTACGGTCCATATCGCTCAATAACTTAAGTATTTCATATATATATTGAAACAGTTATTCAAATGCGATCCATGGTGAAGGGTATATAAGATTCGGAATGGCCGAACTTAGGACGCTTTTACTTGTTTTTACTAGGAATAAATTTTTCCAACCACCATTTGCTTTCTTCACCTTTGAGATCGATTCTTTCATGTCTAAAACGAAGAATGCTTGTCAGCTAGCGTTATCCTGGTATAATCTTCGCCAAAGCTCTTCCTATCTGAAAACTCGTTGGGTTCGAAGAGATTCTTTCATATTTATAATGAAGAATGCGTGTCAGCTATCGTCATCCTGCAAAGTTTTGGGAATTTTTCAGTTATACCAAACTCAGACATGGATTAAGGCACTTTACAACCTAAGCTAATTTTATGTACCAGATTTTCTTGTTTAGCTCTGCAGGAAGATTGTTGGATTTCTCAACTTCGCTTCAACTACCGAACATTTCTCTCACAAAAGAAATTTCTCCTCTCCCCTGATACCTCTCCTTCGCCTGGTGAGTTGCTCCTGGCTACGGGTTTCCTATATATACCGTATTTTAAGCCTTTATTAGAATTTCGAGAATCTTGGTCGAGCCATTGGTTCCTTGGTGTAGGCTTTCGGCACCCCAGTACAGATTTTGTGATCTTTACCATGAAGTGGGAAATTTTTGACATTGCGTCACTATGTCGTCGGGACAAAGAGTGAATCGTCCAATCCTTTTGTTGTAGCAGTGAGTTATACACTGAGGCGGCAGCCCTTGCCGATGAAGAAGTCCATCGGGTCAATCCGGTACGTACAACCGGCTGCCATGGGATTGAAGTACTTCTTTTTGTACTTCTCTAATACTTCTTTCATGTCTTGTTTTTTCCTAAATATTTTTTTTTTTTATTATTTTTTATATTTTTTTGGTATTAAATTTCTTTTTATATTTTTAAATTTTTTTTTTAATTTTTATTTTTTTTATTTTCTGTTTTTTTTTTTATATTTTTGCAATTTTTAACCTCAGACTCTGTAGATAACAATGCTCAAATATCAAAGGGACGATTTGCACAGTCAATCCCATGGTTCGGATTATTTTTTTTATGTATGGTTTTCGAACATGGACCAATGTCCATCGGGTAAGTAGTAAAAAACGCCAAAACTCTGTAACGAAATGAATGATAGCCCTTAAATTTAACAATGCCCGTAATCGGTTTTAAAACTCCCTATTTACGAATTTGCACCTGCATCTGGTTGGTTTGTGTTCTTCATAAAGAAGGTGTAGTTTTCGCATAGGGGGAACTGGAGTATTACAAAGCCGATACGCCATTCAGGAAGACTTGACACAAGACGCGAATTCGGCTGTAAATTAGTATTTAGCCGTAGAATACAGACAGAGATCCACCATAGTACGGTGCAAATCAGTAGAGAAGAAGAAATGGAAAACTAACACTCTAGACAAAACTGATGTGTCTATTATGGATTGCAAAGCGATTACAGTTGCGTTGCCAGGTGACAAAAACACGAAGTAAAAATTAGTAAAAAGTTGGAAGTTTTTGTCAATTTCATTCAATATCAGTATTTTTAAGGTTCAGCTACTAAGAAATTTGTAAAAAATTATGTAATTCAATACAAAAATTAAAATTTCTGTAACAAATTTAGCCGTTGGCAACGCAACTGAAGTTGGGTTGTCATCCATAATCGACCCATGAAGCTATCCCCACTGCAGTCGGGTTTACGTAGTGGGATCAATAAAATATTATTTATGGCGGACCAGAAAGAAAGCTTCATAGATGAGAGTTTCGCCCAGTCAGCCACTTTAGGCCACTACTGTAGTCCAGAATTACAAGAGTCCTAGGTGTTTGAAGGCAATTTAGGCACGGAAAGACCACAGATTTTGCAGAAATCCATCTCCCGTTGACCAGAACTACATCAAAGATCTGAAATTGCAATGGCCAGTCAGGACTCCAATCAACAGTCCAAGCCATGATACCTCAGTACCAGCATAAGCGACGTTCTGTCCTTTGAAACATTGGATCATAGGGCCTGTGGATTGCCTGGGAACCAACAGAGCCTGATAGCCTTCCCCATGGTTCGAAGAAACTCCTTCCATCTACTAGTCTCGAACTCACATAACCTGACACCAGAGCCTGCAGCGCAGCCTGACCTGAGGTCATGCTTCTGTAACTCTGATATTAGTGCCGTTGTCCTCAGAGAAAAACTCACCTGCAAGCCATAGCATCAGCTCGAGCTCTATTCGCATCGTCTTCATAGAAAGTTTTTCACAGGAGCTCACACAGAGGAAGGTTTACTGTTTCCTTAGTAGCATGGCTTAAGCTCACAATTCTTGACTAGCTTGTCATTGCCTAATTTTAGGCTTGCCCTGGATGGTCTGGTATCCAGCAAAGCTTCATAGCAATCCCCATAATTCCCCCAACGAGCTTGAAGAGGATCGCTACCTCCACATACAACCAACTTTAAAAACGTTTGGTCACAATTGTAAACATTCCCATGGCAATTACGTTTGTACGTACCGGATTGACCCGATGAATCATCGGCAAGGGCTGCCGTCTCAGTGAAAAACACACCTCCGCAAAATCAACAACAATTGTAACCATGGGCTACCAAGCCGAAAAACTATACTCAAAAAAAAATCAAACAGATATATCTTCTGTCTCGCCTTTTTCAAAAAAAAAAAACGAATTTTTAATTTTTATTTGTTTTATTTATTTTTTGTTTTTTTTTAATATTTTTTTTAAATTTTTTTTTTTGTTTTTTTTTTAAATTTTTTTTTTAATTTTTTGTTTTTTTTTTAATTTTTTGTTTTTTTTTTAATTTTTTAATTTTTAGTTTTTTTTTTAATTTTTTGTTTTTTTTATTTTTTGTTTTTTTTTTCATTTTTTGTTTTTTTTTTTGTTTAATTTTTGTTATTTTTTTTAATTTTTGTTTTTTTTTTTAATTTTTTGTTTTTTTTTTAATTTTTTTAGTTTTTTGTTTTTTTTTATTTTTTTTATTTTTTCCTTTTTTGCACCTCAGCCTCTATAGAGAAGGGCAATTTACGCACTGGCGGATCTACTATAGAATAACAAGGCTGATACTATATTACCGCCTTACAATGAATGAGATATGCAATGAAATGGCTATGTGCCCGGTTATTTCTTAGATGGAAAAGAGGCTTTTTATCAAAAAACACAAACTGACCAAATTTGAGCAATTTCTCAAAAATTTATAGCTGTATCCAGAATCAATGCTCGAAGCCCAGAAAAATGCTTCTATCGATGAATTTCGATCATGGACCATTGTCCATCGGGTAAGTAGTAAAAATCGATAACACAAAAAGAAGAACCGAAAAAAATGAAAAATTAATGCCCTTTAATTTGACAACGCCCGCAAACGCCTGTTTTAGGATCCGTTATTTATAAATCCGCACTTGCACATGGTGTGTAAGAGTTTTCTATTGTTGTTATTGTATTTTCTCTAAAGACAAAATTTCTATGAAATTTTCTCTCAAGACAAAATTTCCATGAAATTTTCTAAAGACAAAATTTCCATGAAATTTTATGTAAAGACAAAATTTCCATGAAATTTTCTCTAAAGACAAAATTTGCATAAAATTTTCTCTAAAGACAAAATTTGCATAAAATTTTCTCTAAAGACAAAATTTCCATTAAATTTTCTCTAAAGACAAAATTTCCATGAAATTTTCTCCAAAGACAAAATTTCCATGAAATTTTCTCGAAAGACAAAATTTCCATGAAATTTTCTCTAATGAAAAAATATATGTGAGAGCCATATCTATATCTGATTCGATTTTGATGAAATTTTGCACACATATTGGGTCGTCAAATAAAACAAAGGCCTTATTGGATGAAAGATATATATGGGTGCTATATCTAAATCTACTCCGTGTTGGAACATCAAATAAAACGTCTTGTGCAAAATTTTGTTGTCACGCCAACTTTCGAAGAAGTAAAGCTAGGCGCTTGAAATTTCGCATAAATATTGGGTTGCCCAAAAAGTAATTGCGGATTTTTCATTAAAAATGAATTTATTTTCTTTAAAAAAAATCCGCAATTACTTTTTGGGCAACCCAATACTTCCTATTAGTGAAGGTCGGTTGGGTTTGGCAAATGGGCCAAACCGGTCCATGTTTTTATAAAGCTGCCATATAGGCCGATCTCCCGATAAGACTTCTTGAGCCTCTAGAGGGCGTATTTCTTATCAGATTTTATTATTTATTAATTGAGATAATGCAAATTTTGCACATATCGTTGAGGAATGACTTCCAACCACTGTGCCAAACATAGTCTAAATAACTCCATAACCTTATATAGCCGTCTTACAAAGCGATCTTCCGATTAGACTTTTTGAGCTACTAGAGGGCGCAATTCTTATCCAGTTTGGTATGACTTCCAACAATTGTGCCAAGTATGGTCTAAATCGGTTGATAACTTGATATAGCTGCAAAACGATCTCCCTATTTCACACTTTGAGCCATACGAGGGCGCAATTTTTACTCGATTTGCCTGAAATTTTGGAGGTGCTATTTTTCTATGACTTCTAACAGCCATGACAAGTACGGTCCATATCGCTCAATAACTTAAGTATTTCATATATATATTGAAACAGTTATTCAAAGAACTTGCCAAATGCGATCCATGGTGAAGGGTATATTAGATTCGGAATGGCCGAACTTAGCACGCTTTTACTTGTTTTTACTAGTAATGACTTTTTTCAACTACCATTTGCTTTCTTCACCTTTGAGAAGGCAACGTATGCTCTGCAGATCGATTCTTTCATGTCTAAAACGAAGAATGCTTGTCAGCTAGCGTTATCCTGGTATAATCTTCGCCAAAGCTCTATCTGAAAACTCGTGGGGTTCGAAGAGATTCTTTCATATTTATAATGAAGGATGCGTGTCAGCTAGTGTCATCCTGCAAAGTTGTGGGAATTTTGCAGTTATACCAAACTCAGACATGGATTAAGGCACTTTACAACCTAAGCTACTTTTATGTACCAGATTACCTTGTTTGCCTCTGCAGGAAGATTGTTGGATTTCTCAACTTCGCTTTAACTACCGAACATTTCTCTTACAAGATAAATTTCTCCTCACTCCTGATACCTCTCCTTCGCCTGGTGCGTTGCTCCTGGCTGCAGGTTTGCTATATAACCGTATTTTAAGTCTTTATTAGAATTTCGAGAATCTTGGTCGAGCCATTGGTTCCTTGGTGTAGGCTTTCGGCATCCCAGTACAGATTTTGTGGTCTTTACCATGAAGTGGGAAATTTTTGACATTGCGTCACTATGTCGTCGGGACAAAGAGTGATTCCTCCAATCCTTTTGTTGTAGCAGTGAGTTATACACTGAGGCGGCAGGCCATGGGATTGAGGTACTTCTTTTTGTACTTCTCTAATACTTCCTTCATGTCTTGTTTTTTCCTAAATATTTTTTTTTTATTATTTTTTATATATTTTTTGGTATTAAAATTCTTTTTAAATTTTTTAATTTTTTTTTTTAATTTTTACTTTTTTTTATTTTCTGTTTTTTTTATATTTTTGCAATACCTCAAACTCTGTAGATAACAATGCTCAAATATCAAAGGGACGATTTGCAAGTTTGTGTCCACAATAACAGTAATAACAACAGTCAATCCCATGGTTCGGATTATTTTTATGTATGGTTTTCGAACATGGACCAATGTCCATCGGGTAAGTAGTAAAAAACGCCAAAACTCTGTAACGAAATGAATGATAGCCCTTAAACTTAACAATGCCCGCAATCGTTTTTAAAGCACCCTATTTACGAATTTGCACCTGCATCTGGTTGGTTTGTGTTCTTCATAAAGAAGGTGTAGTTTTCGCATAGGGGGAACTGGAGTATTACAAAGCCGATACATTAGGGCATACAGGAAGTGTGATAGAACGAAAAATGTGTATTATAACTGGCATGATACAAGACGTGAATTCGGATGTGGATTAGTAGTTAGCCACAGAATACAGACAGAGATCCACCATAGTACGGTGCAAATCAGTAGAGAAGAAATGGAAAACTAACACACTAGACAAAACTGATGGGTCGATTATGGATTGCAAATCGATTACAGTTGCGTTGCCAGGTGACAAAAACACGAAGTAAAAACAAGTAAAAGCGTGCTAAGTTCGGCCGGGCCGAATCTTATATACTCTCCACCATGGATCGCATTTGTTGAGTTCTTTTCCCGGCATCTCTTCTAAGGCGAAAAAAAAGGATATAAGAAAAGATTTGCTCTGCTTTAGAGCGATATCAAGATATGGTCCGGTTTGGACCACAATTAAATTATATGTTGGAGACCTGTTTAAAATGTCAGCCAATTCGAATAAGAATTGCGCCCTTTGTAGGCTCAAGAAGTAAAATAGAGAGATCGATTTTTATGGGAGCTGTATCGGCCTATAGACCGATTCAGACCATAATAAACACGTATGTTAATGGTCATGAGAGAATCCGTCGTACAAAATTTCAGGCAAATCGGATAATAATTGCGACCTCTAGAGGCTCAAGAAGCCAAGATCCCAGATCGGTTTATATGGCAGCTATATCAGGTTATGAACCGACTTGTACTTTATTTGACATAGTTGTTGAAAGTAACAATACTTTCAGCCAAGTCGGATAGAAATTGAGTCCTCTAGAAGCTCAAGAAGTCAAGTCCCCAGATCTGTTTATATGACAGCTATATCAGGTTATGAACCGACTTGAACCATATTTGGCACAGTTGTTGGATATCGTAACAAAACACGTCGTGCAAAATTTCATTCCAATCAGATAAGAATTGCGCACTCTAGAGGCTCAAGAAGTCAAGACCCCAGATCGGTTTATATGGCAGCTATATTAGGTTATGAACCGATTTGAACCATACTCGGCACAGTTGCTGGATATAATAACAAAACACGTCGTGCAATATTTCATTCCAATCGGATAAGAATTGCGCCCTCTAGAGGCTGAAGAAGTCAAGACCCAAGATCGGTTTATATGGCAGCTATATCAGGTTATGGACCGATTTGAACCACACTTGGCACAGATGTTGGATATCATAACGAAACACGTCGTGCAAAATTTCATCCCAATCGGATAAGAATTGCGCACTCTAGAGGCTCAAGAAGTCAAGACCCAAGATCGGTTTATATGGCAGCTATATCAAAACATGGACCGATATGGCCCATTTACAATACCAACCGACCTACACTAATAAGAAGTATTTGTGCAAAATTTCAAGCGGCTAGTTTTACTCCTTCGGAAGTTAGCGTGCTTTCGACAGACAGACGGACGGACGGACGGACAGACGGACGGACATGGCTAGATCGACATAAAATTTCACGACGATCAAGAATATATATACTTTATGGGGTCTCAGACGAATATTTCGAGTAGTTACAATCAGAATGACGAAATTAGTATTTTTTAAGTTCAGCTACTAAAAAATTTGTAAAAAATTATGTAATTCAATACAAAAATTAAAATTTCTGTAACAAATTGGGCCGTTGGCAAAGCAACTGAAGTTGGGTTGCAATCTATAATCGACACATGAAGCTATCCCCACTGCAGTCGGGTTTACGTAGCGGGATCAATAAAATATTATTTATGGCGGACCAGAAAGAACTTCATAGATGAGAGTTTCGCACAGTCAGCCACTTTAGGCCACTACTGTAGTCCAGAATTACAAGAGGCCTAGGTGTTTGAAGGAAATTTAGGCACGGAAGGACCACAGATTTTGCAGAAATCCATCTCCCGTTGACCAGAACTACATTAAAGATCAGAAATTTCAATGTCAGTCAGGACTCCAATCAACAGTCCGAGCCATGATATCTCAGTACCAGCATAAGCGACGTTCTGTCCTTTGAAACATTGGATCATAGGGCCTGTGGATTGCCTGGGAACCAACAGAGCCTGATAGCCTTCCCCATGGTTCGAAGAAACTCCTTCCATCTATTAGTCTCGAGCTCACATAACCTGACACCAGAGCCTGCATCGCAGCCTGACCTGAGGTCATGCTTCTGTAACTCTGATATTAGTGCCGTTGTCCTCAGTGAAAAACTCGATCTTAGGTCTGAAACCCACCTGCAAGCCATAGCATCAGCTCGAGCTCTATTCGCATCGTCTTCATAGAAAGTTTTTCACAGGAGCTCACACAGGGGAAGTTTTACTGTTTCCTTAGTAGTATGGCCTAAGCTCATAATTCCTGACTAGCTTGTCGTTGCTTAATTTTAGGCTTGCCCTGGATGGTCTGGTATCCAGCAAAGCTTCATAGCAATCCTTATAAATCCCAACGAGCTTGAAGAGGATCGCTACCTCCACATACAACTAACTTTAGCAACGTTTGGTCACAATTGTAAACATTCCCATGGCAGCCGGTTGTACGTACCGGATTGACCCGAAAAATCATCGGCAAGGGCTGCCTCCGCAAAATCAACAGCAATTGTAACCATGGCCTATCAAGCCGAAAAACTTTACCCATAAAAAAATCAAACAAATATATCTTCTGTCTTTTTCAAAAAACAACGAATTTTTAATTTTTATTTGTTTTATTTATTTTTTGTTTTTTTTTTTCAATTTTTTTTTTTAATTTTTTGTTTTTTTTTAATTTTTTGTTTTTTTTAATTTTTTTGTTTTTTTTTTAATTTTTTGTTTTTTTTAATTTTTTGTTTTTTTTTTTTAATTTTTTGTTTTTTTTGTTTTTTTTTTAATTTTTTGTTTTTTTTTGTTTTTTTTTTTTATTTTTTCCTTTTTTTGCACCTCAGCCTCTATAGAGAAGGGCAATTTACGCACTGGCGGATCTACTATAGAATAACAAGGCTGATACTATATTACCGCCTTACAATGAATGAGATATGCAATGAAATGGCTATGTGCCCGGTTATTTCTTAGATGGAAAAGAGGCTTTTTATCAAAAAACACAAACTGACCAAATTTGAGCAATTTCTCAAAAATTAATAGCTGTATCCAGAATCAATGCTCGAAGCCCAGAAAAATGCTTCTATCGATGAATTTCGATCATGGACCATTGTCCATCGGGTAAGTAGTAAAAATCGATAACACAAAAAAGAAGAACCGAGGAAAATGAAAAATTAATGCCCTTTAATTTGACAACGCCCCCAAACGCCTGTCTAAGGATCCGTTATTTATAAATCCGCACTTGCACATGGTGTGTAAGAGTTTTCTATTGTTGTTATTGTATTTTCTCTAAAGACAAAATTTCTATGAAATTTTCTCTCAAGACAAAATTTCTATGAAATTTTCTCTCAAGACAAAATTTCCATGAAATTTTCTAAAGACAAAATTTCCATGAAATTTTATGTAAAGACAAAATTTCCATGAAATTTTCTCTAAAGACAAAATTTGCATAAAATTTTCTCTAAAGACAAAATTTGCATAAAATTTTCTCTAAAGACAAAATTTCCATTAAATTTTCTCTAAAGACAAAATTTCCATGAAATTTTCTCCAAAGACAAAATTTCCATTAAATTTTCTCCAAAGACAAAATTTCCATGAAATTTTCTCTCAAAACAAAATTTCTATGAAATCTTCTCTCAAAACAAAATTTCTATGAAATCTTCTCTCAAGACAAAATTTCCATGAAATTTTCTCTCAAGACAAAATTTCCATGAAATTTTCTCTAAAGACAAAATTTTCATGAAATTTTCTCTCAAGACAAAATTTCTACGAAATTTTCTCTCAAGACAAAATTTCTATAAAATTTTCTCTAAAGACAAAATTTCCATTAAATTTTCTCTAAAGACAAAATTTCCATTAAATTTTCTATCAAGACAAAATTTCTATGAAATTTTCTATCAAGACAAAATTTCTATGAAATTTTCTCTCAAGACAAAATTTCTATGAAATTTTCTCTCAAGACAAAATTTCTATGAAATTTTCTCTCAAGACAAAATTTCTATGAAATTTTCTCTCAAGACAAAATTTCTATGAAATTTTCTCTCAAGACAAAATTTCTATGAAATTTTCTCTCAAGACAAAATTTCCATGAAATTTTCTCTAAAGACAAAATTTCCATGAAATTTTCTCTAAAGACAAAATTTCCATGAAATTTTCTCTCAAAACAAAATTTCTATGAAATTGTCTCTCAAGACAAAATTTCTATAAAATTTTCTCTCAAGACAAAATTTCTATGAAATTTTCTCTCAAAACAAAATTTCTATGAAATTTTCTCTAAAGACAAAATTTCCATGAAATTTTCTCTAAAGACAAAATTTCCATGAAATCTTCTCTCAAGACAAAATTTCCATAAAATTTTCTCTAAAGACAAAATTTCCATGAAATTTTCTCTAAAGACAAAATTTCCATGAAATTTTCTCTCAAAACAAAATTTCTATGAAATCTTCTCTCAAAACAAAATTTCTATGAAATCTTCTCTCAAGACAAAATTTCTATGAAATTTTCTCTAAAGACAAAATTTCCATGAAATTTTCTCTAAAGACAAAATTTCCATGAAATTTTCTCTAAAGACAAAATTTCCATGAAATTTTCTCTAAAGACAAAATTTCCATGAAATTTTCTCTAAAGACAAAATTTCCATGAAATTTTCTCTAAAGACAAAATTTCCATGAAATTTTCTCTAAAGACAAAATTTCCATGAAATTTTCTCTAAAGACAAAATTTCCATGAAAATTTCCATGAAATTTTCTCTAAAGACAAAACTTCCATGAAATTTTCTCTAAAGACAAAATTTCCATGAAATTTTCTCTAAAGACAAAATTTCCATGAAAAATTTTTTTAAGACAAAAGTGAGAGATTCTTTTGGCTATTAAAAGACGCTGAAGTTATAGTGTAAAAATTACATCAATATATTTACATTTGAAACAAAAAATGGTGTTTGTATAGTTTTTTCCATACAGGAATTAAAAACTTTTCGAAAAATTTTAACTGAAAGCAGTGTAGAAAAAACAACAGCTCATGTTTCCATCCAATAATATATGATAATAGTTATGTCTACTTAATACATTAACAGGTCTACATCGTCTAATCAATTACATATCCAATCCAAATATAACCCATAATAAAATTGAAAATAATAACATATGCAACATAGTTAAGTTAATCACAAGAACCATCTAACCAACCGTCTCGCCATCTTTCGTTTACCTTGCTGCAGTCAAATTGGGCTTTTCCCAATTTTGCATTGACACGATTGTGGAATTGGCATAGCCATTGGGAGAATTCATGTTGCGAATCCACCTTAACGGGATTTTCTCGTAGGCTGAAAATAAAATAATTAAATTTGTTTCAATAACTGTCAGGCTTAACTTACTCTTTACGAAAATCCTTTGCACAATACTCGCAAGGATAAAGCCTGGAGAAGACATCAAAGAAAGTTTTTATATCACTTTTTTGATTATCTGTGGGATTGTCAGAGTAAACAGCGGCCATGGTGTGTAGCAAACCCCATGTGGATTGGCCCAACTTAGATTTGTCCAATGGACAATCCTCTCTAGGTAAGCTGTTATCGTTGCTATCTCCAGCCCCGCTCTTTGCTGCATCTTTGTTCTGAAAAATGGGAAAACGAAGGCAATATTTATCTGTTTTACCCAGAAATACACAATAAGTCATGCACTTACATCAGTCGTTTTTTGAAACATTTGCCGCTGTTGTTTTGACCAAAATTTGAAATCAGTGCATGTCCGGCAATTGGTATCCGGTTTAGTTGGTGTACCATAGGAATCGTAGCTAGTCATTTTATACTTGGATGTTTAGTTTTATTTAGTAATTTCTGGAAATTTGTACAAATGCTTATTTTTTTCTGATTTGCCGACAGAAGGAACAGCTGTTAGCTGTAATTGGACAGCTGTCAAAATGTCAGTGCTGCCAAATCTTATTAATTGGTGCACTTTAATAAAAAGCGTTCCGTGGTAGGTTAGGTTGCAATTAGGGGGAGTTCACATTCAAGGGTATGTGGGGAATAAGGGGATGTTTGCTTCGGAATAAAGGCCAAAACCATAGCGAAACAATTAAAGGTGGTCTCATTTGTACAACAATTACAAATCATATGGAGCAATTCGCCATCAAGCTGATTGGCGTTCCAACACACGAAAAACAAATTTGTGTGCGTGTGTGTATACGTGTGAGTACATGAGCAGAGAATATGAGAGAAAGAAGAAGACAACAAAGAGAATGCAAACAAAAATCTGACATCTAATACCGTCAACCTGGCCGGCAGCCATGACATAACTACCAGGTAGTGTACTGCAAACAGCTAAGTAAAATTTTTTCTCACGAAGTGCACTATCGGTCAACGAGTTTTGATTGTGTGTGTGAATTATAGTTAAAAACCATAACACACACAAACAACGAAAAATGGCGAGAACTAGTAACGTACACAAAATCGGAGCTGCACTAATCACTGATTTTGATAGATAGTGCACTAAACATTTTGTTGTTGGGCAACTGCCACTACCTGTAAATGAATATATCTTGCCGGCAGCTAACAGATTTTTGCGTGAGATCACCTTTTTTAATCCGCCTTGGCTATGTGAGAAGTCATGGTAGAAGTAAGGGGTAGTGTGATTAGCACAACAACAAAAATCTACCCCCAACGAAACTACCTTGAGTGGAAAATGTCGTAAATTGAAATGTCAAAGTGGTTTTAGAAATAAACATTGTTTTACAACCTATCTTCTGTTTTATATTTGTATTTTTATCATTTTAACACCGTTTTGTTGCTTATGTGTAGAATAGCGGATCAAAGAGAACGTCTTTTAGATTTTAGAAAAAAGTTACAGCTGTGTTGCCTGAGGAACTATAGATCACGTCGCTAAAATTTGGCGGACTGCGGTAGACTGAAAATCCAGCTGCCACAACCGAGACAGTAGGAGAAGGCATTGAAACAGGAACCGACAAGCCCTTTATGGATGGGTTATCCGATTGGACTGGGCTCAAGGTGTGCGCCAGCGGGGAAGAAAGGACATAGAAAATACTTCGCCAGCAGTAGCTAGTGAAGCATCTAAGGAGGAATCGTCCACACCGCAAGTGTCCAGTGTCCTGAGGAAGAGTAGTTCCACAGCTTTTTCACCTGCCCCTGGATGCGTACGGCAACTCATCAGATCTAACGAATCTTGTGAGGATGAGCTCCTGGTGGAGTCAGAAGACGAGGCTAACACAACAGTGGCGGAAGTTCTGAATCCTGACTATGGTCCGGTTTCTACAGATAAATCTCCACCATTGTAAAGCCGCTTCGGCGGCACTTAAGATCCTCCTGATGGCAGGGGGATTTGACGTGGTTCTTATCCAGGAACCATGGGTGTGTGGAGGAAGGGTTCGTGGACTAAGAATTCCGGGATTTAAACTACTCAAGGGTACGGGGTATGAAAGGCACAGAGCCTGTATTCTGGCAGAGAGTAGTCTAAATGTTTTTCTTCTTCCGTCGCAAAGCACTGAAGATTTGGTAGTAGCCAGCCTTGAATAAGTCTCATTACTGGCTGGCCTCCATATATATGACACACGATTCAGAGATACCGCCTTTAGACCTTAAGTTGCTTCTGTAGGGAAGAAGAGCCTTATTGTAGGAAGTGATGGTAATACACATCATCAGATAT
This sequence comes from Stomoxys calcitrans, assembly GCF_963082655.1. NCBI lineage: Eukaryota > Metazoa > Arthropoda > Insecta > Diptera > Muscidae > Stomoxys > Stomoxys calcitrans. The sequence goes on from NC_081555.1 coordinate 35,560,424, forward strand.
GGGTTCATCCCATGGCAGCCGGTTGTTCGTACCGGATGGACCCCATGGATTCCTTCATCGGCAAGGGCTGCTGCCTCATTGTACAACACTGATACAACAACAACCAGATATGGGAAATTCGTATGTCAACGAAAGGAGTGAGCTGCTTATCGAATATAAGTTGCAATCTGGCGATTTGTAATAAAGGGGATAAATGCATATTTTGCCCATGAACATTTTAACAGGCGTTCAGCATCATAGGCGGACGTGCTAACCTCTGCGCTACGGTGGCCTCCAATAAAGGGGATAAACCGACCTTTATTACCAGGAAAAGGCAGGAGGTACAAGATATTACCTTTGTATCGGAAGATATAAGTGCAAGAAAATACGACTGGGAAGTGTTGGATGACCACGGCTTCTCTGATCGTCGTTATACTAGTTTCAGCCTTGGAGAAAATACTGCAGAAGTGGTCCCTCGGCTAAACAGAAAAAAGGCTGATTGGGATAAATTTCGGCACAAATTCTGCACGTCTATTCCTTTCTAGACCAGAAAAGGAAGTTAAAACTGAGGAGGATATTGACAAAATGGTCAAGCGGATCACGAAGGCCCTGAATGACTCGCTTGTGTCAGCATGTCCTAGTGCCAAGCCAAGGGACAAACAGCGATCGTCATGGTGGACCCCAGAGCTGGATGGTCTTAGGAAGTACTGCAGAAAACTCTTCAACAGAGCGAAAGCCTCAAGAACACCACACGATTGGGACATCTATAAGGCTGAGCTAAGAAAATATAAGGTCGAGCTTAGAAAGTCTCAGAACAAATCCTGGGTAGAATTCTGCAGCTACGTGGAGGATACATCTGAGGCCTCTAGGCTAAGGAAGATTCTGTTCTCGAGACCTATTACTGTGAGGAAACACTAGAACTACTCGTTGATACACATTTCCCGGGAAATTCTCTAACGGTCAACGTGGCGCCAGAAGAGGTTGACACTGATATGCATTCGCCGGAGGTTATTCGGGAAATTGTGTCTGAGCCGAAAATCCTTTGGGCGATATTAATTTTCAACTCCTTTTAGTCGCCAGGCCCCGATGATGTATCACCGGTTGAAATGCGATCTGTGTCTGATAGATTGGTTCCCTGGCTTAGCATGATATACTCTGCTTGTATCAGAATGTCATATATAGCTGTGGGATGGAGGGACACGAAGGTCGTCTTCATTCCAAAAGCAGGAAAACCCTACCACACGAAGGCGAAAGATTTTCGTCCTATTAGTCTGCCATCCTTTGTGCTGAAGACTCTTGAGAGGTTGATAGAAACATATCTTAGGGCAATGATCTCTGGAGATCGCAGGTCTCGGCAGCAGCATGCGTATAGTAAAGGCAAGTTCACTGAAACAGCCCTTCACGACCTAGTCGGTTACATAGCGGGATCTGTAGATCTAAAAAGATGGGTCAGCAGAGGAGTTGTACTGTCAAGGAGGTGTACTGTCTGGTCTCGTGTGCTGATGACGTGGCAATTGCGGTTAGGGAAAGTTTCCCAGCACTTTTAGAGATATACTTCAGGAAGCTCTACATTGGGTACTTGGACTCCAATTTTAATACCATATTCGTTTTCTATGAGAATTTTAAGAAAATCGGTTCAGCCAAGTATCATATAGTCGTAATGAGTCTAAAGGCGTTTTTGAGGTGAGGTGGCGTGACCCCCTATACTTCCATCTGGTTTTGTATGCCAGATTTGAAATCTGCTCCCGAATAACTTTCATTTGAGCCCCATATTGAAAAGAACGTGCAATATGTCTATTTTGGGGGAGTTTTGGGATTGGTGCGGCCCGATGGGTACTTAGACTTAAATTTTAATATCCTATTCGTATTCTACTCTCCAATACCTTTCATTTGATACCTATATTGTTCCGATCGGTCCACTTTTGATTTTGGGTTGTGTTTTTGGCATAAGGGGGAGGGTCCTTCCCCTTCCGATACCGAAAAATTATATAGCCTATGTTTCCTTCCAGACCAACCTACACAATATGCGAAAATTTTACACAAAATCGGTTCTGCCGTTTTTCAGTCTATACGGAACAAACAAAACGAGTCCTATATATCCGTGATTGGCTAATGTGAGGTACATTGGGCGTTTTTTGTGGGCATGGGGTGACCCCCTATACTTCGACATGAATTTGTATGCCAGATTCGTTATCTACTCCCGCATACTTTTCATTTGATACCCATTACCCTAATCGGTCCACTTTTGATTCTGGGTGGTGTCTTTGGGGCAAAGGTGGAGGGTCCGCCCCCTTCCGTTATCAATAAATTTTAAAGCCTATTCCTACTTCCTGGCTATATTCGCAATCTACTCGCGAATACCTTTTATTTGAGTTCCATATTGTCATGATCGTCAAATAAACCTATTGTATGGGGTTTTGGGGCTGGGGCGGCCCCCCAGGTACTTGGGCCCCACTTTTATTATGAAATTCGTATTATACTCTTAAATACCTTTCATTTGAATCCTATATTGTCCCGATCGGTCCACTTTTATTTTTGGGTAGTACTTTTGGGGTAAGGGGGAGGGTCCGCCCCCCAACCAATATCAAAAAATTATATAGCCTATGTTTCCTTCCAGACCAAACTAAACAATCTGTGAAAATTTCAAGGTAGTCGGTTCAGCCGTTTTTGAGTCTATACGGAACAAACAAACAAGCCGACAAACAGACCAATATTTTGTTCTTGAATTGAATTGAACAGTGACTTATATTTATTAGACCACTCAATGTCTGTGCCAAATTTGGGTGCATAAGTTATCCAATTTTCATCGGATTGTGACGAAAGGGGCTTTACATATATACCCGAGGTGGAGTGTATCCAATGTTCGGCCCGGCCGAACGAAATGCCTTTTTACTTGTTTCTGATAGTCTCAACAGGATTCGAACCTCGACGTTCGGTGTCATATGCGGCCTCCGCAACAAATTTTAGTGCAAAATAAGTACCTACACGAGCTACAGTACGCAATGAGCTACAACTCTACGGTTGAAACAAGAGAGAACCTTAGTAACAGTTGCAAGAACCCTCCCAATAAACTTGTGAGAGAAGCGCTCATTATTGTTCCATATTAATTGGCCAGAGAATACCTTTGGTTAAGGCAAAACGAACCAGTATTCTTCTCAGAATTCTCCTCAGTTGACCCTTCCGGTTGTTTGATTCTTTTGCAGCCATTTCATCAATCAAACTGCCTTACCTATGGTTAAGGCAAGACTAACCAGTATTCTTCTCAGAATTCTCCTCAGTAGACCCTTCCGGTTGTTTCATCCTTTTGCAGCCATTTCATCAATCAAGCTCCTAGCTTTTAGTCAAACTATGGAGCAAAGGTTAGAATTGCAAACTATGACGCGGAATGCCTGGGTTCGAATTTTTGTTAGAACACTAGGAAACAGTTCTTCAGTGGAGGTTAGGTTAGGTTAAAACGAGGGTGCGGATGTTAATCCGCCCCTGTCACTATGGATATACACCATTAAGTGGAGGTTAACTTCTCAAAAGCAATTTTGAGTTACCCAGTGATGTCATTGGGCCTCGACTACAAGAAAGAGATTCCTTCACCATTGATCTAAAACTGGAATACTTCACGTTGGGGTAGCCTTGCCAGTGACATGTGGCGAGCCCAAAACAGGGTCTCTGCATAAGATGAGACGCATCAAATCTCTCAAAATACTTGAGAGTTAAATTCTCAGGACAGAGTAGCCGATGATTCAGGCCAAGGATATTGCCCTTATCTTGAATGTAAACTTTTTGCATTAAAATTTAAGCTAGCATTGCTGCAAAATTGCTTTAAATATTTTGAATTCATCAATATAGACATAAGTATGTACATATTGTCCTGGATATAGTTGTATGTATGTATATACACACGTTTCTTGCACTACGTCCTTTAATTACAGCTCACATGCAACGCCTAAAGTATTGTGCTTTACTGTGTAATTCCACCTTTCAAAGTATGTCAGACAAAATTATGAGGGCATAGGCACGAGTTAGGTACAATACAAATGTGTATACATACATACGTTACTACACGTTTAAGTAAGTATGAATTTAGGTATAATGAACGTCTGTCTACGTCATAAATGTGCAACAATTTTGCCTACAAACACATGTTCAAAAACAGCAGTTGAGCACACACACATAGAGAGACTGAAAGAGAAAAGAGTAAGAGAGCATTAGTCTCACTAAAGCCTTATAATTTCACCACACCTTGCTTTGTTAACTAGAAACTCACCTTTATTAAGCAAGTGGTAAGTGCAATGAAAGAATAGTTTTTAAAACGGTTAATTTTTGCAATTGGGTGAGGGTGTTTGAATTGACATCGCATCTGTTGACAGCAACCATGTTGAGTAGTTATGAAGAAAACTACAGTCTGACATATCCTGGTAAGAGATAGCAATCTGGGCACTTGGGGATAGAACTGGGACTTGAGGAGATTTAGACAATCTACGAAGAGGCCCTATAATAGGACAAGCAAAAGCAAGCTTCATGCGGACTGGGTCCTGTATATGGAGTCCCTAAACAAGTATTGGGTTGCCCAAAAAGTAATTGCGGATTTTTTAAAAGAAAGTAAATGTATTTTTAATTAAACTTAGAATGAACTTTAATCAAATATACTTTTTTACACTTTTTTTCTAAAGCAAGCTAAAAGTAACAACTGATAACTGACAGAAGAAAGAATGCAATTACGGAGTCACAAGCTGTGAAAAAAATTGTCAACGCCGACTACATGAAAAATCCGCAATTACTTTTTGGGCAACCCAATAGAAAAGCGAGGCGAAATTGTTCAAGAGGGCTTCATGGGTCTGCTTTTGTGAGTCTATAGAAGGAGTGAATGAGGCCTACAGGTTCCGCAGATTGCTTCCAAAGGATCCGAGAACTCTTGGAAACATGAAACAGTATGAGCGTGTTCAGGAGCGTCGCGTTGAAAAATGCAACGCTCCCAACAAATGTCAAAAAAATAACTCACAATAGTTAGATCTTTTTTAACGTTGACGACTTAAAACACAACTTACGTGTTGCAGCACAGAATAACGCTCGCTTTCAAACACAAAAGTTGAAAATTTTGTAACTTTTTCGCGTTGCTTTTGTGGGATTTCACGCGACGCTCAAAAACAAAGCTCAATTCGCTCATTCTTTTTCGGCCTTAAGAAATGACGGAACGCGCTCAAGTTACTGGCCGCTACGCACTTTCCTGGGTGCTCGAACGTGGCCGGTAGGTCAACTAACCCGTATGCTATCGATGTCCCTCTGACACAACACAGAGCTCAGTCACTGTCCACGGTTGAGAATATGATAACGAAGGGGAATATAGTCAGGGCGGTGAATTCGTTTAAGCCCTGCAAGTCAAAAGGGCCAGAGGGCGTACTGCCTGTTATGCCGCAAAGGGGGGGACCCATTGTCATATGACTCCTTGAGTTGATTTTAAGGAACTGCCTTTTGCTGGGCTATGTAACGACTGGGTGGCGGGAGGATTTGGTGGTTTTTAGCACGCAATCGGGGAAATCGAGCCATTCTCTATCCAGCGCTCAATCAGCTTTGGCCTTAGGAAATGACTGAACCTGAGCGGAATTTAGCTCTGAGACGCTCAAGCTACTGGCTGCTACGCACTTCCCTGGGTGCTCGGACGTGGCCGGTTGGTCAACTAACCCGTGTGCTATCGATGTTCTCTGACACAACACAGAGCCCAGTCTCTGTCCACGGTTGAGACCATGATAACAAAGGGGAATATAGTCTAGGCAATGAATTCGTTTAAGCTCTGCTAATCAATGGGACCGGATGGAGTAATGCCTGTTATGCCGCAAAGGGGGGGACCCATTGTCATATGACTCCTTGAGGTAATTTTTAGAAACTGCGTTTTGCTGGGCTATGTACCGATTGGATGGCGAGGGGTTTTGGTGGTTTTTAGCACGCAATTGGGGAAAACGAGACATTCTCTATCCAGCGCTCAATCTCTTGTGGCCGTAGGAAATGACTGAACCTGAGCGGAATTTAGCTCTGAGACGCTCAAGCTACTGGCTGCTACGCACTTCCCTGGGTGCTCGGGCGAGGCCGGTGGGTCAACTAACCTGTATGCTATCGTTGTCCTCTGACACAACACAGAGCCCAGTCACTGTCCACGGTTGAGAACATGCACGTCAACGGGACCGGATGGCGTACTGCCTGCTATGCCGCAAAGGGCGGGACCCATTGCCATATGATTTCTTGCGATAAAATTAAACTGCGTTTTGCTGGGCTATGTAACGACTGGATGGCGGGAGGATTTGGTGATTTTTACCCCGCAATCGGGGAAACCTAGACATTCTATCTCCAGTCCAGTCAATAAGTCTCTCATCCTTCATTTTGCAGACTTTGGAGAGACTAATTGACATTTGTATTAGGGACCGTCTTGAGGCTTCCCTGGTGTGCGGCTATCAGCATGCGTTCACTAAAGGTCGGTCGGTAGACAGTCCCTTCATAATGTTGGACTCCATACATGGCGTTCTGGTGGACATGAAAGTCCCTCCCTATTTTAGTAAATTAGATTGATACGAGGGTTGCCTTTTATATTTAGGGATTAGACAACCCTTGAGTTGCAATCTGCCAACTGACAGCTCTATCGTAAAGCTTGAAATTTTTGAGGTTATACGTACTCAGAACGTTTTGACATATGAGCGTTATTTGTGTTGTTTACAGTAACTTAAAAGATTCCACTCGCCCAAAAAATGGAAATAAATCGTGAACATTTTCGTGCGATTACTTTTTACAACTTTGGACGTGGATCAACTCAACAACAGTGCATCGATGAACTTCATTCAATTTTTGGTGATGAAGCTCCATCAAGGACCAGTGTTTATCGATGGTATGGTGAATTCAAACGAGGACGTAGTTCACTCCAAGACGAATTTCGTGAAGGTCGTCCAAAATCAGTGGTTGTTCCAAAAACCATTGATGCTGTGCGCCAACTGCGCAAGATCGTCATGTGACCTATCGTGAGATTGAGACAATATAAGGACTTTGTGGAACCGACATACATTCAATAGTGCATGAACATTTGACTGTCAAAAAAATTTGTTCGCGTTGGATCCCACACAATTTGTCAATCCCTCAAGAAAAGGCTCGTGTCGATTGGTCGAAAGAAATGTTCCAAAATACGATCGCGGTTCTTCGAAACACGTCTATGACATCGTCACAGGTGATTAATCGAGGATTTACGTGTATGAGTCCGAAAGTAAACAGCAGTCGACTGTATGGGTGTTTCAAGATGAGCTAAATCTAACAAAAGTTCCTCACGCACCAAGCACTTCCAAGCAAATTATTGTCTGTTTTTTCGGAAAGACTGGAAATGTCGCAATCGTACCACTAGAACAACGCAAAACAGTCAATTCAGTGAGGTACACAACCATGTGTTTCCCAGTTGTCTTCCAAGAAATTCGGAAAACCAACCACCGACGACGGATCACTCTTCACCACGACAATGCGAGCTCTCACACATCGGCTCAAACAACTGTATTTTTGAGCACTCAAAATCACAGACCGAAACCACTGTTTCGATAGGGAAGATTTTGACCAGAGAAACTCCGCAAGGAGGGACTTTGTCTCCTCTATTGTGGCTTTTGGCGATCAATGGGACGCTGAGGTCTTTAAGGAGAAGAGGGTGAAGATGCAGGCCACCAACTCATCACCGGCTGAGGGTTCGATACGGAAGTTTGTAACAAGGGAACCTCCGCAAGGAGGTATTTTATTTCCTCTATTGTGGCTTTTGGCGCTCAATGGGATTCTGAGGTTCTTTGAGGAGGAGAGGGTGATGACGGAGGCCACCGTAGCGCGGAGGTAAGCATGTCTACCTATGACGCTGAGCGCTTTGGTTCGAATCCTGGCAAGAACATCAGAAAACAAGTAAAATCGTCTTAAGTTCGGCTGTGGCGAACTTTGAATGCCCACCACCATGGATATATTAATCATCCTATTTTCTTATAACCCCACTACCATATCCAAAGTTATATCTAATTAGGGGCTGGTCTTTATCATATTCGATTCAGATCCCGGGAACTCTTATACAAATGGCATTTTCAGCCAAATCAGGCAACAAATCCGCGTTTTATGGGATTTAGACCATAAATTGGAAGATCGTTCTATATGGCAGCTATATTGAAACAAAGTCGGATCTGGATCTTGTTCTGGTCGGATGGTGGGAGGCTTAATACAAGTCATTGTATCAAATTCCAGCGAAATCGGATAATAGGTACTTTTTTAAGGGATTAAGACACTATGTCGGCAGATCGGAATATGTGTCATCTATATCTAAATAGACTCCGATCTGAACCATATAAAAGTCGGATGATTTGAGGCTTAAAATAACTCACTATTTAAATTTTCAGCGAAATCGGATAATAAATAAAGCTTTTTTGGGTTTAAGACCCTTAACCGGCAGATCTAAACCATATTTAGGTCGGATGTCAGTAGGCTTAAAACAATTTCACTGTTTCGAATTCAAATAAAGCTTTTATGGGCTTCAGACCCTTTAATCGATAGATCGGTCCATATGGCAGCTATATCTAAATAAAGTCCGATCTGAACCATATTTGGGTTGGGAGGCTTAAAAAATCTCACTGTTTCAAATTTCAGCGAAATCGGGTAATAAATAAATCTTTTATGGGCTTCATACCCTATATCGGCAGATCCGTCCATATGTCACAATGTCCAAATATGGTCCGATTTGGCCCGTTGAAGAACTTAATCAGCGTTTCATCAAAAAGACGTATCGGTGCCAAATTTCAGCTCAATAACACAACTTTTCAAGACTGTAGAGGGATTACAACAGACGGACGGACAGCCACATACCCATCACCATAGCATGGGGGTATACTAATCTATTTATTCCGTCGTCTAAGACCCCATAAAGTGTATATATTCTTGATCGTCTCGACGCTCTGAGTCGATCTAGCCATGTCCGTCTGTCGAAATCACGATAGCAATCGAACGCGTAAAGCTAGCCGCTTGAAATTTTGCGCAGATACTTCTAATTGATGTAGGTCGTTGGGGATTGCAAATGGGCCATATCGGTTCAGATTTGGATAAAGCTCCCATATAAACCGATCTCCCGATTTGACTTCTTGAGCCCCTGGAAGCCGCAATTTTTGTCCGCTATGGCTGAAATTTGGCACGTAGTGTTCTGTTATGACTTCCAAAAATTGTGCCAAGTACGGTCCAAATCGGTCTATAACCTGATATCTTATATAGAAAATTCAATTTGTGTTTGTTTGTTTGTCGGTTTGTTTGTTTGTCGGTTTGTTTGTTTGTTCCGTATAGACTCAAATACGGCTGAACCGATTACCTTGAAATTTTCACAGATTGTGTAGGTTGGTCTGGTAGGAAATATTGGCTACATAATTTTTTGATATCGGGAGGGGGGCGGACCCTCCTCCTTACCCTAAAAGTACTATCTGAAAATAAAAGTGGACCTATCGGGACAATATGGGTTTCAAAGGAAAGTACTCAAGAATAGAGGACGAATATCATGATAAAAAATGGGTCCAAGTACCTGGGGGGCCGCCGCAGCCCCAAAACCCCTTAAAATAGGTTTATATGAGTATCATGACAATATGGGACTCAAATGAAAGGTATTCGGGAGTAGATTACGAATATGGTCAGGAAGTAGGAATAGGATTTATAATTAATTGATAACGGAAGGTGGAGGACCCTCCACCGTTACCGCAAAAACCCCACCCAAAATCTAAAGTGGACCGATTATGACAAAATGTGTATCAAATGAAAAGTATGCGGGAGTAGATAACGAATCCGGCATACAAATTTATGTCGAAGTATAGGGGGTCACCCCACCCCCACAAAAAAGCCCAAAATGGGCATATTAGCCAATCACGGATATATGGGACTTGGTTTGTTTGTTCCGTGTAGACTGAAAAACGGCAGAACCGATTTTCTCGAAATTTTCGCATATTGTGTAGGTGGGTCTGGAAGGAAACATAGGCTATATAATTTTTCGGTATCGGAAGGGGGACGACGGGCCCTTCCCCTTTTGCCCAAAACACAACCCAAAATTCAAAGTGGACCGATCGGGACAATATAGGTATCAAATGATAGGTATTGGAGAGTAGAATACGAATATGAGTCTAAGAACCCATCGGGCCGTCCTGACCCCAAAACTCCTCCAAACAGATATATTGGACGTTCATTTCAGTATGGGACTCAAATGAAAAGTATAAGGCAGTAGATTACAAATATGGCATAAAACATTGGGTCCAAGTTATGGGAGGTCGCCCACCCCCAAATGGTCGTATTAGCCGACCATGGCTATATGGGACTCAAATGGAAGGTATTAGGAAGTAGATTTCGAATATGACATTAAAGTGTGCACTTTTCCTCCTAAAGATACGTCAAATGGATTATTTGACCCATTATGACAATATTGGACTCAAATCAAAGGTATTGGGTTGCCCAAAAAGTAATTGCGGATTTTTCATATAGTCGGCGTTGACAAATTTTTTCACAGCTTGTGACTCTGTAATTGCATTCTTTCTTCTGTCAGTTATCAGCTGTTACTTTTAGCTTGCTTTAGAAAAAAAGTGTAAAAAAAGTATATTTGATTAAAGTTCATTCTACAATAAGTTTTATTAAAAATGCATTTACTTTCTTTTAAAAAATCCGCAATTACTTTTTGGGCAACCCAATATTTGAGAGTAGAAAACGAATTTGATATCCAGTTTTGGAGCCAAGTGTTTTGGGGTACGCTCTAACGGACCCTCTAAACTGAACTTCATTTCCGCTTCCGATTTCCGGTGGCCGTCGTAGTCCCAAAAAACCCTTCAAACGGTTCATATTTACCGCCCATGTCAATATGGGGCTCAAATTAAAGGGATTTGGAAATGCAGCGCGAATTTGATATCCATATTTGAGTCGAAATGTCTGAGATGCCATACCTCTCCTAATGGGAACATTACCGCATCAAGTAAAGTTGCTAGATTTTTCTAAACTAAAAAAACAAAACACTTTTGTTTAGAGAACAGCAGTTCTCCTTGAGTTTTAAAAACACATGGCCAAACAGCTGATACGATTTCTAAACAAGGCTCTCACTAGCTCATGTTCAGGTGCTCTCTTTTCCCACATGTTGTATAACTTGGGTTGATATTTTTCTATTCCCCCTCCTCTATCACACAACATGTAGAACTACCAATGGTTGTAGTAAGCTAACATCTTTCTTCTTCTTCTTCTTCGTCTTCTTTATTTTTGTTATTGCCTTTTCTTTGGCTATGCTAAAAAAAAAATATGTAGATATTTACACCTGTGTGTGGTGAATATGCTGCAAAGCTTTCTCTAAGGGTAGTTAGTAATGTCAAAAGTCAAGCTTTTTCGCCTGTTACAAAAGAAGGAAATGTTTCGTTAAAAAGCTTTACAAATTCCTTGGCATAGAGGAACTCTAATGAGTTTGGTCAATAGCAAAATTCAGTCTTCGTGAGGTTCTAGTCGTGTCAACACATATTGGCAACTCCCCCCCAAACTTAGACCGGACGAAACGGGTTTTCAATTTCTAGAACTTAGACAAAACTATAAGTGGATAATCAAATACTATGAAACAACAACAACTACAACAAAAGAAAAACATCTAAATGAATGTGCCATCCATTAAGTTATTGATAAATGAGTGAAGAAGGGCCAAATTGAAAGCCTTGGTGAAAAATTTAACACAGTGCAGTGCGTGCGTGTGTGTGTGTGTGTAGCAATAATCATAATGATGGAAAATGTGAATCACCAGAAACCGAATTTGATCTTGAATAAATGTTAATTAGTGAAAGCATAGAGAATTCAATGTGAAATACAACAACAATTAAAAAAAGAGGCACGGAGAAAAGCCAACAAATTACAAAACAAAAATATCTTATATAAGTTCTTTACAACTTTTGAAAGCTAAATAACAAACCGTTTACACATAGTTATAGACGTGTGCTACGTCGTTGTTGTCATCATCATCGCTTGTAGTTGATGTCGTTGGCGGCGGCGTAGTCCTCGTACCGTCGTCGGCGTCAAGTCGTTGTGCTGTCGTTATCGCGATGATAGTAGTGGGCCAACGAGTGCCATAGTATTGGGCCAACAGGGCAAGCAATAACACAAACATCACAATACAATACAAAACAAAAACAACAGCACTTTAACAGAAGTGGCACTTTAATAGCAAACCTTAAAACAGCGGATATTTTGTTTTGTGGTGCCATACCAAAGGGTAGCCACATGCCTACTTGAGTTTATTCAACATACTCCTTAAAGCAAACACACACAAAAATAAAGGCAATAGCAAATAGTATAAATAACAATAACAACAACAACAACAACGACCACTATAACTTAATAACACGCTAAACTTCTTGTCTCCCTTTGTTCGTTCAAACTAAATGTACTCTACTCAAGTCATCACTCTACCGCCACCACACTTTGCCTTAACAACATTGTGATTGAACTCTCACGCATACTTAAACACCATTTTGATTCTTACTTTATTTAAAACAATGTTGATGAGTATGATGACGTGTGCGGTGTTGCTTTTCTACCTGCCCATTACCTAGGCCTCAATACACACACACAGTGAAGCAACCAAGCGACACCTCTCTCACCACCCCATAACAGCAACACAGCGACACACACTCAAATCTAATGAAAGAAATTTAAAATTAAGTAGTACTCTTGAAAGTGCTAGAAAGGAGTAGTGCAGAAAAACAACAAAACAAGGCCTCTCAAGGCAGTCAGCCAGCCAGCCAACAACAAAACAAACATAGAAAACAAATGAATTTTAAGCTCTTCAACATTTAGTGATTACTACACGAGCTCTTGCTCTCGCTCTCGCTCTCGTTCAACCACTCACTCTCACTTGCACATTTAGCCAAGTAAGAGATGGATCATTTCAGCAATACTTGAAACAAGGAATACCAGAAATAAATACAAATTAAATACCCCATAAGTGTAAATGTGAAATAACGAAAATTACCTATATACATATATTTTTTCACAACAATCATAAATGTCTTAAAATAAGAAAAGATAAAGAAATTAGTTGTAGAATTTAAAAAAATAAAAATAAATTTAAAAAACCAAAAAGAAAATAATATCTAAGAAAAAGTTATTTAAACATAAAAATAAGCTAAAAACAAGTTAAAAAAAGTAATTTATATAACTAATCTAAAAATTAAAGCTTAAACATATAAAATTATGCATTAAAGATTTTTCTAAAGCACCACTTGTTCGTTCGTAAATCACACGTTGCAAAAAATTTATTATAGACATTTAATATAAAAAAATAAGCAAATAACACAAAAAAAGTTTAAAATAAAAATTTGCGTTTATTTAAGAGAGATAAGTGTAACTATTAGCTGAATTTAAGTACTAAGTGCAGATATACAAGCAACATTTGAAATAACCAACAATTAGAATAGTGAAGTGAATTTAAACTTACCATAATTGTAAAGGTAAGTAAAACCTCTCGTTTTTATGCCAACATTTCTAAGCAACAAAGTATTTAAAAACATCACAAATTAGGTACTGTGGATATTTAATGGGTGTACATTGGATGCCACCGTAGCGCAAACGTTAGCATGTCCGCCTATGACGCTGAACACCTGGGTTCTAATCCTGGCGAGACCATCAGAAAATTTTAGTGTTTTCAGTCGTTTTCCCCTCCCAATGCTGTCAACATTTGTGAGGTACTATGCCATGTTAAACTTCCCTCCAAAGAGGTGTCGCACTGCGGCACACCCTTCAGACTCGGCTATAAAAAGGAGGCCCCTTATCATTGAGCTTAAACTTGAATCGGAATGCACTCATTGATATGTGAGAAGTTTGGTCCTGTTTCTTAGTGGAATGTTCACGGGCAAAATTTGCATTTTTTTACATTCAAATAGATTTCATAAATATTTTACGCGTATCTGAACATCAGGCCATGTATTTTTATGGCAACTATGTCTATTGGGTTGCCTAAAAAGTAATTGCGGATTTTTTAAAAGAAAGTAAATGCATTTTTAATAAAGCTTAGAATGAACTTTAATCAAATATATAATTGCCATTTTGTTCGATAACCTTTTGCCATCTTCCTGGCAAATTTAGTATTCCACGCTCATAGAACTTCTGGCCTTTATCTGCAAAAAACTGAACCAAGTGCGATTTTATAGCCTCATCATTGCCGAAAGTTTTACCATTTAAGGAGTTCTGCAAAGATCGAAATAAATGGTAGTCTGATGGTGCAAGGTCAGGGCTATATGGTGGATGCATCAAAAGTTCCCAGCCAAGCTCACTCAGTTTTTGGCGAGTGACCAAAGATGTGTGCGGTCTAGCGTTGTCCTGGTGAAATATTACACCTTTACGATTGACCAATTCTGGTCGCTTCTCCTTGATGGCTTTGCTCAATTTGTCCAATTGTTGACAGTAAACATCCGAATTAATCGTTTGGTTCCCTGGAAGCAGCTCAAAATATACCACACCCTTCCAATCCCACCAAACAGACAGCATAACCTTCTTTTGGTGGATATCAGCCTTTGAAGTGGTTTGAGCTGGTTCACCATGCTTGGACCATGATCGTTTTCGACTAACGTTGTTGTAAACAATCCATTTTTCATCTCCAGTTATGATTCGTTTTAAAAACGGATCGAATTCATTGCGTTTAAGGTGCATATCACAAGCGTTGATTCTTCGGTTTGTTAAATGAATTTCTTTCAATACATGTGGTACCCATATTAAAATTGACGCCAAACAAACAAATCTAAACAAAATTTCGCGCACTTTTTTTCTAAAGCAAGCTAAAAGTAACAGCTGATAACTGACAGAAGAAAGAATGCAATTACAGAGTCACAAGCTGTTGAAAAAAATTGTCAACGCCGACTATATTACCGACAATTACTTTTTGGGCAACCCAATAAATATGGATCGAGTTGTTGGATATCATAATAAAATCCTTCGTACAAAAATTTATTCAAATCGGATAAGAATTGCGCCCTCTAGAGGCTCAAGAAGTCCAGACCCTAGATCGGTTTATCTGACAGCTATATAAGGTTATGGACCGATTTGAACCATACTTGACGCAGTTCTTGGATATCATAACAAAATACTTCGTGGAAAAAATCATTCAAATCGGATAAGAATTGCGCCCTCTAGAGGCTCAAGAAGTCAAGACCCAACATCGGTTTATCTGACAGCTATATCAGGTTATAAACCGATTTGAACCATACTTAGCGTAGTTGTTGGAAGTGATATCAAAACACCACGTGCAAAATTGTATTCCAATCTGATAAGATTTGCGTACTCTAGAGGCTCAAGAAGTCAAGACCCAAGATCGTTTTATATGGCAGCTATATCAAAACATGGACCGATATGGCCCATTTACATTCCCAACCGACCTACACCGATAAGAAGTATTTGTGCAAAATTTCAAGCGGCTAGCTTTACTCTTTTGAAAGTTAGCGTGTTTTCGACAGACAGACGGACGGACATGGCTAGATCGACATAAAATGTTACGACGTTCCCGAATATATATTCTTTATGGGGTCTCAGACGAGTATTTCGAGAAATTACAAACAAAATGGCGAAATTAGTATACCCCAATCCTATGGTGGAGGGTATAAAAATGGTCATTTGTTAACCGATTCTCTTGAAAATTGGTAGGAAGGATTTTCTCTTGACTCTCGATATTACTGGCAAATTTTAAAGAAATCGGTTCATATATATACAGGGTGGCTGATGAAAGCCGCTACCAAAAAAAAATGTAATAACTTTTTTTCTATTTAATAATAATAATTTAATAATTAATTTAATTAATTAATTAATTAATTTAATTAATAATAATTTAATAATTAATTTAATAATTTAATTTAACATGAATAAAAGAAAAATGTATTCCATACACCGAAAAAAAAATGTAGCAATATTCATCAGCCACCCTGTATATATATATAAATATTTTATTAACCGATTCTTTTGAAATTTGGCAGGAAGGATTTCCTTATGAATTCTAATATTACCGGTGAATTTCATAAAAATCGGTTCAGATTTAGATATAGCTGCCATATACGTATATCGCCCGATTTTCACTTCTAGAGCCACTGCAAGCGCATTTATTGACCAATATTGTTCAAATTTTGTACAACGCTCTCCTCGACGACTTCCACAATATCTAAAGTTTAGGCGAAATCTGTTAAGATTTGCATGTAGCTTTCATATATATGTTCAGAATTAGATATAGCTCCCACTTTGTATCTATTGGGTTGCCCATAAAGTAATTGCGGATTTTTTAAAAGAAAGTAAATGCATTTTTAATAAAACTTAGAATGAACTTTAATCAAAAATACTTTTTTTACATTTTTTTCTAAAGCAAGCTAAAAGTAACAGCTGATAACTAACAGAAGAAAGAATGCAATTACAGAGTCACAAGCTGTGAAAAAATTTGTCAACGCCGACTATATGAAAAATCCGCAATTACTTTTTGGGCAACCCAATATATGGTAGGTGTAGGGTATTACAATGTCGGGACCGCCCGACTTTTGCCTTTCCTTACTGGTTGTAACTAGTTTCATTCGTCCATTAGATTACCATTTTTCTTACTCGAGCTAGAATTTTTCTAAGATAGTTCTATTCTTGGGTATTTTTCTTGCATTTGCAAAATGTTGACGAATTCGTTCATCCGTTCAATAGATAGCTGAAATCACGGGTCAAGGTGCCCCCAAGGCGCTCCGGTAGCAGAGTTGGTAGCATACTCGATATGTCAGTGCGGGGTCGTGGTTTTGGTTCCCACCAGAGAGCTTGGTCTGTCGCTACTGTGGTATATCATTGGACTTAAAAATTGTCTAAGTGAGTCTGTAAAGGACTGCCACTCATACCTAACCTAAACTAAGCATACCCTACATCACTACTGTTGTACAAGGAAGAGAAATAGATCCCTTAACAAGGAGTTCGATCAACTTAGAATCACTTTCTGATGCATTTTGGCTTTGTCCGACTGTCTGTCCGTCCGACTGTCTTTCTGTCCATGCTAATTTGTGAACCAATTTATTACAGGCATCTTTTGTGGCCTAGGGACAAAGCCTATTGAAATTGGAAGAAATCGGTTCAGATTTGGATATAGCTCTGCAATGATATTGACATTTGTCAACCGATCCTTTCATTGAAATATGTTCAGATATGTTTAGATATAGGTCCCATGTATATGTGTCACCCGATTTTCACTGTTAGAGACTTTTCACTTTACGACTAACTAATGCAATAAAATCAAAAATTTATATGGCGGTTAATTCTTCGTCCTCAAAGGATTTATGTGTATGTCCAAGGAGGTGGAGACCACCGTAGCACTGTGGTTAGCATGTCCGCATATATCGATAAACGCCTGCGTTTGAACCCTGGTGAGAACATCAGAAAACAAGTAACAAGCTTAAAGGCATTAAGTTCGGCCGGGCCGAACTTTGGATACCCACCACCTCGGGTATATATGTAAACCCCCCTTCGTCACAATCCGATGAAAACGATGATCCGAAATATGTAGACTTTGTAGGGTCGGAAATTGATATTTCGAGGTATTGCAAACGGAATGACTAAATAAACATACCCTCTATCCTACGGTGGTAGGTATACAAATTTTCAACCATGGTTATCCCCTCCGAATGCGTGAGGTAAGATAATTTACCATGCAAAAACTTCTCCCCAAAGAGGTGTCGTACTGCGGCACGCCGTTCGGATTCGGCTATAAAATGGAGCCCCTTTTCCATTGAGCTGTAACTTGAATCGGACAGCACTCATTGATTTGTGAGAAGTTTGCCCTTGCTGCTTAGTAAAATGTTCATGGGAAATTTTGCAAAGAAATCTTTTGAACGCTTCTTGGGTCAATTCTAAAAACAATTTCCATATACACTGCTTTTTGTTAAGTTTTAAAAAGCATTCAAAGAACTTGATAAATGTAATTAATGGCGAAGGTTAAATAAGACTTGCCCCTTTCAAAAAGTTCATACTATAATTGGTCTTTCCTGTATTTATGTTTTCTTTGGTATGGTGCTTTTGTACAAAATGTGTGTCTCGCTGAGCTCGAAACCAAAGACTTCACGCTATATCTAAGCCGCAGCATTTAAATATTCAAAACAAATATATGATACCATTACTCCTTCACAAATCCCTTCAGAATGAATGTTGTTGTGGTGGCATCAACATCAACATGGTTTAATATCACCAGGGCAATTAATTTACCGTATTTGACAGTGTGTTAATGCGGATTAGTATGTCTATTAAAAATGAAATTCCATTAAATAAGCTACGAATAAATAAAGAAATGGAAATTATCTGTAGCTCAATGTTATTTTTATTGGTTCTTTAGCATTTACAGGGTATTTAACATTGTTGTTGGTTATTGTTGTTGATGTTGTTGTTTTACATATTCACTCCTTTGGCAGCAACCAGCGTAGTAATTTCTCACATTAATCTCAATTAAATGCCAAGTAATAAACAACACAAACACCAACACCAACACCGATACCAACAGCAACGGTAAATAAATAAAAGCCTCTTTTGCGTTGATAATTAGATGGGCCACACAGTGCGTATGAGCAATGCTAATAAACCTTAGCAGAGAACACATAACGTATACGTTACGTTACGTTATAGGTTGTTGGAATTGTGTGGGCTGATATTCTCCAAGGTTATGCTATTAAAAAATGCTATTGTCAAAATGAGGAATTGACAGCATTAGGGATTAGGCATGGCTTGGCAAATATATTTTACTGGCAGAATATTTTTGAACAAATAAGATTAAGTTAAAGTGATTATAACACTCAAGAGAGTGAGAGAGATAGAGAAGGTGGGAGAAAGAAATACAGTGAGAATATAGAAATTTAGGGAGTGGGAGTGCATTTAGATTTTTTGTTAGGTTTTAATGTAAAAAAAATCATTGGCTTTTCTTGGCATAGGCTCTGACATCTTGGTTTTAGATATGTGTTTAAATAATAATAATATATTATATATATACAATAGGGTGGAGCGGTTAGTATGAACGGAAAAAAATCTTGATGGGCCTTTCGCGTTTCCAGTTCTATGGATTGTATTGAGCCAAAAAAGTCCATTAGCCCGCAAGTCTACGATGAAAATCGAGCCTCCAGTTTTTGACTTGGATTTTTTTCTCAGACATTTGTCACTTTTTTTTGGATATTTGGGCCTATAACAGTCAAGGCATTGAGATTTTCGTTTCAATACTGAGACAAAAATTATAGCCTAGTATTCTTGTTTTAAAATACAACATAAATTCCAGCCCACTCCTTTATCTTACCATAGCTATTCTTAGATTATGTGGAACTATTTACATCCACCTTCAATTTTTTCATCCATCATCTTAAGTCGGGAAGACGCAAAAGCTGCCTTATTTTTTTCGAAGGGCCGGTCGCTATAGACATCAGCAGCTATTCATGGAAAGCATACTATGCCTATGAAAGTTTTTTTGGGTTTAAAATGATAATCTTTTGTTATAATTGACCTGTTACCTACGACATTGTCCAAAAAAATATAGTATATAATGTATTAGGGTGGGGCGATTTGAACATCTTAAGGGACCCTTCACGTTTCTGATTCTTGGCAATGTACTGAGCACAAAAGTCCATTAGACCATACATCTACAGTGAAAATCGAGACTCCAGAGTTAGACTTGCAGTTTTTTCTCTGACTTTTGTCACGTTTTTGGATATTTTGGCCTATAACAGCCAAACCATTGAGATTTTCGATCTAATACTAAGACAAAAATTGTATGCAAGACAATAGTGAGAAACTCTCTAGTGCATCGCAAAAGCATTGGAACGCTCCTTCAGGCAGTCTTGGACTTGTGAAAGTGCACATTTTTCCTGCAAATATTTATAAATGATCTGAACAACTGAAAATGGAAATTTATGAATATTTTCAGGAAAAATTTACGCTTTCACAAGGCCAAAACTGCCTGAAGGGGCATTCTAATGCTTTTGCGAAGCACTAGAGAGTTCTTAACTATTCTCTTGGCTACAATTATTGTCTTAGTATTGGATTGAAAATCTCAATGGTTTGGTTGTTATAGGCCAAAATATCCAAAAAAATGTGACAAAAGTCAGTACAATCGAAAGAACCAGAAATGCAAAAGGCCCATTAAGATTTTTTTCTGTTCATACTAATCGCCCCACCCTATTGTGTATGTAGTATATTATCTGAACCGAATATTTCCAATTTTAATAGGCTTCGTCCCTAGGCCGTAAAACATGTCAGTACCAAATTTTAAGGCGATCACATGAAAATTGTGACCTGTACTTTGTACACAAATTAACATGGATGGACGGACATATTGACAGCAGACAGACAGACAGACAGAGGGACAGACAAAGAGACAGAGGGACGGACAGACAGACGGAAAGACAGACGGACAGACAGACAGACGGACAGACAGACGGACAGACAGACGGATAGACAGACGGACAGACAGACGGACAGACAGACGGACAGACAGACGGACAGACAGACAGACAGACAGACGGACAGACAGACAGACAGACAGACGGACAGACAGACGGACAGACAGACGGACAGACAGACAGATGGACAGACAGACGGACAGACAGACGGACATCCAGACAGACGGACATCCAGACAGACAAACAGACAGAGGGACGGACAGACGGCCAGATAGACGGACGGACAGACAGACAGAGGGACAGATAGACAGATATACAGCCGGACAGACAGACGGACGGACAGACAGACGGACAGACAGATGAACAGACAGACGGACAGACAGACGGACATAGCTAAATCGAATCAGAAAGTGATTCTGAGTCGATCGGTATACTTATCAATGGGCCTATCTCTCTTCCTTCTAGGTGCTACAAACAAATGCAATAAGTTATAATAACCTGTGCCACAGTAGGGCATAAAAACAAGTAAAGCGTACTAAGTTCGGCCAGGCCGAATCTTACATACCCTCCACCATGGATCGGGATTATCAAGTTCCTTGAATGACTTTTTCAAAAAAACATGAGCTATATCAAGTTATTGACAATATGGACCATAATTGTCAAAGAACTGTGCAATGATGGGCAATCCATTCAACCTAACCTTAATGTATAGGGTTGCCCAAAAAGTAATTGCGGATTTTTTAAAAGAAAGTAAATGCATTTTTAATAAAACTTAGAATGAACTTTAATCAAATATACTTTTTTTATACATTTTTTCTAAAGCAAGCTAAACGTAACAGCTGATAACTGACAGAAGAAAGAATGCAATTACAGAGTCACAAGCTGTGAAAAAATTTGTCAACGCCGACTATATGAAAAATCCGCAATTACTTTTTGTGCAACCCGAAAGGTCTTCCTGTACGGCATTTCTCAGGAGAAGAAGGGCAAGAAAGCATTTAGCATCAATCTTATTTGCCATTTCATTTCCTAGTAGCTCATATGACTACTCTTCCGACCTTGGCTTAAAGAGAGTTAGGAGATTTGAATGTAAAAATATGAAAGTAGAAAATCATTCAGACTCCATGAAGAATATCCAATAGCCGAATGCATTGGAAGATATGCGTGTTTCCCTTTATGGGGTCTTAGACGCATATTTCGAAGTGTTACAAACTGAATGCCAAATTAGTATACCCCATCCTATGATGGAGGTTATTATTCCCTCCATCAAGCGTGCTAAGTTTGGCCGGGCCGAATTTTGGGAACCCTCCACCATGGGTTCTGCTAAAAATGTATACAAAATATATTTAGTAGAAGGGAAAATTATGCAAAAATTAAAAATTCTGGGAAACGAACAAGGATGACCGTGGGACTATATTAGGTTATAGACTGATTTGGACCGTATTTGGCACAGTTGTCGGAAGTCGTAACAGAACACCGCAAGCAAAATTTCAGCCAAATCGGACAAATATTGCGGCTTGACTTAAGGAATCAAATTGGGAGATCGGTTTATAAGGGAGCTTGGGTTGACCAAAAAGTAATTGCGGATTTTTTAAAAGAAAGTAAATGCATTTTTAATAAAACTTAGAATGAACTTTAATCAAATATACTTTTTTTACACTGTTAACTGACAGAAGAAAGAATGCAATAACAGAAAAAATTTGTCAACGCCGACTATATGAAAAATCCGCAAATACTTTTTGGGCAACCCATATATGAGGTTATAGACCAATTCGGACCGTAGTCAATAGTTGTTGGAAATCATAACAGAACAACGCGTGCAAAATTTCAGCCAAATCAGGCAAAGATTGCTGCTTGTAAGGGCTCAAGAAGTCAAATCGGGCGATCGGTTTATATGAAAGCTATATCAGGTTACAGACCGAATTGGATCTTACTAGGGATAGTTGTTGGAAATCGTAACAGAACAACGCGTGCAAAATTTCAGACAAATCGGACAAAAATTGCGGCTTGTAAGGACTCAAGAAGTCAATTCAGGAGATCGGGTTATATGGGAGCTATATCAGGTTATAGACCGATTTGGACCGTAGTTAGGATAGTTGTTGGAAGTCTTAACAGAACACTACAGGCTCAATTTCATCCAAATCGGATACAAATTGCGGCTTGTAAGGGCTCAAGAAGTCAAATCGGGAGATCGGTTTGTATGGAAGCTATATCCAAATCTGAAACGACATGGCCCATTTGCAATCCCCATCGACCTACATCAATATTAAGTATCTGTGCAAAACTTCAAGCTGCTAGCTTTGAGCGTTCGACCGCTATCGTGATTTCGACAGATGGATGGAAGGACAGGCATGGCTAGATCGACTCAGAAAGTCGAGATGTTCAAGAATATACAATATATACTTTATGGGGTCCTAGACGATATATATCGAGGCGTCACAAACGGAATGACTAAATTAGTATAACCCCATCCTATGGTGGTGGGTATAATATGCCCTGTCCGTTTCTCCCTCGAGACGATCTCAACGATCGGAGACTTTCGTTGCAAGTGGAAAAGGAAAGCCAGAGATGGCAACACACACCAACCACTATGGGACGTGTTTTGTAATTTGGTTACAATTACTCATCAGCCATATTAGGTGTGAAGGCTTCAATGGCCGTACGTTGGTATGTTGTACTTGTACTGAATTTATTGCGAAAACGCCTCTATGATACAAATACCACATTAACCACGCTCGAAAACTCTGTCTATTAGCTGTACTTTACCCAATGGATGTGTTTTTGTATAATGGCAAATCTTCTGCCTGTACATATTACACTACTTCCATGGCACAATACCCTGTGCACCTGTTGGAAGTCGTATTGATGACTTTCGCTGTTGCTCTGTGTGCCCAGGTTCGAATCTCGACCGGGCTCTGCCGAATTTTTTCATTTTCAAGCCTTTTGCCTGTTAGGGCGAAGAACACCAAACCCCACAAGCCCTGTCCGCTCCTTCCGCGGAATGAGCTCAATGATCGGAGACTTTCTTTGCGAGTGGTTACAATTATTCAACGTACGGCCATTAAAATCTTCACATCAAATATGGGCTATGAGTAATTGTTACCAAATTACGAAATGCGTCCCATAGTGGTTGGTGTGTGTTGCCATCGCTGGCTTTCCTTTTCCACTGGCAAAGAGAGTCTCCGATCGAAGAAGTGGCACCCTACCATGAAAAGCCAAACAAACGACAATTTTGTGAAATGTACAATTTAAATTTTTGTCAGTCTTTATGCATAATTTTCAAAGCATAACATGCATACTCACCCATACTCACATGTATCGTATGTTCATATATTTATGAGATTTTATTATTTGCTGTAGACATTAACATGTGACCTTGTCACACGTTTCTCTTTGAAATAAATCGCTTCTGCCATGAAGTTATGTGACCTGTCACTCACAAACGCATTTTTTGGCATATAAAACAGAAATGGATAAAATTTATCTTTATATGATTTGAATAAATATTTGAAATGTTATTTTTTTAATGCAATGAAACACAAATAAGCAAATAAGAAGCCAACTTTTGTGTATCATAAATTCAAACATTCGTTGAGATGTTGTCATACAATTAGCATAAAGTTTTGTTTTAACAAAAACAACTTTAAATTAAGCAAACTTTGAGTTGGGAATTCGCTGATTGGTATAATAAAAGGGAGGGAAATATCGCAAAACATGATCTGTATTGGGGTTAATGGTTAAATGGTTGCATTGCAAGGTAGGGAAGATAGTACATACGACTCCGTAGGGTCAATACGCCAAGCTATTCGCCGCGCAGAATGGTCTGATGCAACCAGAGAATGAGCCGACACATATTTCCTGTGTCGAAGGGCACCAACATAACACTCTTGACCTATTCTTAACTTCGCACCCTGAGAAGTATGAAGTTAATGTCCTTGCGCCTCTTGGTAATTCCGATCACTGCACCATTTCAGCCTCTTCCCTAGCCCCGAAGCGGTCAGTTTTTGTATACGAAAGAGCACGTTGGGCAGAGCTCAACGAGTTTTTCCAGCATTTTAATTGGAAACTTTGTTTTCTAAAAGGTGACGTAAATGCTGCTGCCGAAATGGAGCAGGAAGTTCATTCCGACTAAGAATTTATCGGTTAAATCAAAAGATAAAATTTGTTTTAACCGGGCATGCAGAGATGCTGTCATATCAAAAGAGGATGCATTTACGACTTGGCGTCTGAACAAAAATGCCAATACCGAAATGTTGCACAAACAGGCAAGAACTTAGTGCGCCAGAGTACTTAGACACGAAAAGTTTCTTTACGCACAGCATCTTCGTGTCAAAGTTATTGCTTCTCCGAGGGGAAGCAAGAGCTTTTGGTCATTCGTAAAAAGAGTAAAGGGCAACCCATCGGCAATGCCAACCCATCGGCAATGCCAACTCTTGTTAAGGATGATCAGGTATTCACTGATCCGGCTGATAAGACTAATCTACTGGCTGAAATGTTTGCAGGAAATTCTTTCTTGCCGTTTAGTAAACAACCACTCTCCGTGGAGTGATAGTGTACCTAGTTCGATGCCTCAGATATACTTTCGAACACGTGGAGTTAAAAGAGTCCTTGCGGATCTCGACGTTAATAAATCTCTGGGCCCGGACGGTATATCAACACTTGTCCTTTGTAAGTGTTCTTCGACGCTTGCTCGTCCGCTACGCAACCTTTTCAATTTTGCTTACCGTGCGGGAGTTTTCACCGCCGCGTTGGAAGGTTGCGAACGTTCAGCCACCCCCAAAAAGGGGGGGGCGAACAACCCTGCGAATTACTGGCCAATTGCGATATACTCCCCGCTCTCCAAAGTTATGGAGAGTATGGTTTACCATCATCTTGTCAGATACTTACGAGTCCAATGGCCTTCTTAGCGACAGACAGGATGGGTTCCGCAGAAATCTCTCTACGGGAGACCTAATGGCATTTTTGTCAGAACAATGGAGTCGCTCTATCCACCAGTTTGGTGAGAGTAAGGTCGTGGCTCTGGATACCTCCAAGGCATTTGATAGGGTCTGGAACGGTGCACTTTTATCAAAGCTTGTCGCTTTTGGAATCGGTAATAGCTTTGTCCGATTTATATCGAGCTTTCTCAGAGATCGCACTATACGAGTTGTTATAGATGGGTTCTCATCAGATGAGTATACATTAACCGCAGGTGTGCCACAAGGCTCTGTCCTTTCCCCTTCCCTTTTTCTTATTTTCATTGACGATCTATTGGGTCAGACTTCGAATCCAGTCTACTCATTTGCCGATGACATTAGTCTGTGTCATTCACATTCAATCGACCATAGGCCTAGTCCTCAAGAAAATGGTGGAAAGGAGGCGCATTAAGAATGAGACGCTCTCCCAGGATTTGTTGGCCATTTCCGAGTGGGGTAGAATGAACAGAGTATACTTTAGCGCACAGTAGACGCAGTGCTGTCTCTTGTCTCACAAGCGATTTACTGACCCACTTCAATCGTCGGATATCTATCGACGGCATAGATATTGAACAGTAAGATGCTCTTGATGTTCTGGGCATGAAGATATAATATGATGTCCGTTGGTCAAAACATGTATTCGAAGTGTCGAAAGAAGCATTCAAGTGTTTGGGCTTTCTTAAGCGGTGCAAGAAATATTTCACCACCTACCCACATTAGGTCGAGGATGGAATATAACCCTAAAATAGGGGCAAGAGCTCCATAATCATCCTTGGAGCTACTTGACCGGGTTCAACGGAGAGCGATGGTTTTGATTGGGAACAGTAGGGTATCCAACTCCATTGCTTCCCTTGAACATCATCGGAATGTGAGTAGCGTTGTATTGCTCTATGGTTATTTTCATGGCGTGTGTTCCAGGGATATTCGTCTTCATATCCTTGACGTTAGGATGTTCACCAGGAATACAAGACTTGCCAGGAACTCACACCCGTTTGTAATTGATTGGCCAGTTGACCAACCATGCATTACCGTGAAAATTAATTTTTCGCCCGAACCATTCGTATGTGGAATCGACTTCCGGCTTATGTCTTTCCCACCGACATTGATGTTCAGAAATTTAAGACTAATATAAATAAACACTACTCCCTCTTTCCCCCCTCCAACCCTTAACTTTCCCAATTGCCAACGCAATGCACTGCATATATAGGGGACATCCCCCTGCGTGTTGGTTACGTGAAAAAAAACGTGCAGCTTCTTGAAGAGTCACTCTACTGATACACGAGAAAACTTTCTATGTAGCCGACTATGACATGAAGGCCTGTTTCAGTGGTTTTGCCGTTGCTCAACCTGATAAGAAGGGCTATAACTGGCTATTTAAAGTTCAGTTCGACAAAACTTATCGATCGGCTCAGAATCACTTTCTGATTCGATTTAGCTATGTCTGTCTGTCCGTCTTTCTGTCCGTCTGTCTGTCCGTCTGTCTGTCCGCCTGTCTGTCCGTCTGTCTGTCTGTCTGTCTGTCTGCCCGTCTGTCTGTCTGTCCGTCTGTCCGTCTGTCTGTCCGTCTGTCTGTCTGTCTGTCTGTCTGTCTGTCTGTCCGTCTGTCTGCCCGTCTGTCTGTCCGTCTGTCTGTCCGTCTGTCTGTCTGTCCGTCTGTCTGTCTGTCCGTCTGTCTGTCCATGTTACTTTGTGTACAAAATAACATGGAAGACGATCATCCGATCGTCTTCAAATTTGGTATGGGCATGCTTTTTGGCGTAGCTTCCGTATATATGTTCGTCCGATTTGCTGTAATAATGCAATAAAATAGTCATTTATTAAACGACTCTCTCGAAATTTGGCAGGACGGATTTTCTTATGATTCTCGATATTACTGGTAAATTTCATAAAAATCGGTTCAGATTTGGATACAGCTTCCATATATATGTTCGTCCGATTTGCAGTAATACAGCAATAAAATGTTCATTTGTTGACCGATTCTCTCGAAATTTGGCAGAGACGATTTTCTTATGACTCTCGATATTACTGGTGAATTTCATAGTAATCGGTCCAGATTTGGATATAGCTCCCATATATATGTTCGTCCGATTTGCAGTAATACAGCAATAAAATTGTCATTTGTTAACCGATTCTCTTGAAGTTTGTTGGGAAGGATTTTCTTCTGACTCTCAATATTACTGGTGAATTTGATAAAAATCGGTTCAGATTTGGATATAGATCCCATATATGTTTTCGTCCGATTTGGAGTAATACAGCAATAAAATTGTCATTTGTCGACCGATTCTCTTGAAATTTGTTGGGAAGGATTTTCTTCTGACTCTCAATATTACTGGTAAATTTCATAGAAATCGGTTCAGATTTGGATATAGCTCCCATATATGTTTTCGTCCGATTTGGAGTAATACAGCAATAAAATTGTCATTTGTCAACCGATTCTCTTGAAATATGTTGGGAAGGATTTTCTTCTGACTCTCAATATCACTGGTAAATTTCATAGAAATCGGTTCAGATTTGGATATAGCTCCCATATATATGTTCGTCCGATTTGCAGTAATACAGCAATAGAATTGCCATTTGTTAACCGATTCTCTCGAAATTCGACAGGAAGGATTTTCTTTCCTTACTGGTTAAATTATAGTCTAGCCCCTCACTATGCCGCACTAATTGCGGCATTTAAAATTTTCATTACATCATTGGTGGCCTTCAAAGTTTAATTAAATTCGTGTGCTGCACATAACTATAATGAGAGCCAATGAAACACGTATGCAACTCTAATCACACACTCGTTAAATACACACAGTAGGACATAAATTCACATATTAAAATATTAATTGCTGTTGTTCGCAGCCTTTTTTCAATAGAAATATTCAAAATTTATGAGCAAACATTATTAAAAATATTTTAGAGATATTAGCATGCCAAATGAGGACAGGTGTAGTAAAGTTTTGCCATTATTCCCAATGCGGATATAAATGTCTAAGGACACATATACGTTAAATAATTAGCAATAACTGTATAGTGGAAGGAAGGAGGGAAAAAACTCTAAATTGTTGTAGAATGGTGGAAAACTAGCAACAACAAAGAGCTTTATGTTTGATGATAACATTGTGGGTAATGAAGTCATATGGATGATGATGACTTGTTGGGTAAGATATAGACAACAAGAGACAACCATATACACACACATACATACTCAGAGTTATATGTGTGTGCATGTGTATTTTGTTATAGGAAAAAAGGTGTCCTTTTGTATGGGAAAGTCCTTATGTGTCCTGTGAGCTTAGTTCCTGCCTTTGTGGGCATAATTTGCCTAAGGTCATTAAAATTTTTCGAATTAATTTGGCATACAAAAAAAAATTTAATTTGTTTGCGAATTTAGGTATTTCTCATAGGCTTGTGGCATGACAAACAATGCTGACGTAGAGCTCTCACACTCACCCTCAGTGTTCTTCGAAGCGAAATAAGGCAGCAGGACACGAAAGCATACTTTCTAAGTAGTACAACAACAACAGCGACAACAACAACGACAACAATGAGACAGACCAACCCTCGAAGCGTATGAGTAACATAAATATTAACTGAATAAGCAACACTCATACGCCCCGGGGGTGTGCTTAATTTGCGATTATATCTTTTGCCAAGAACAGCACAGTAAAATATTTGGTGCAAACCAACGAACGTACAAAAAACCAACATTTACCAAATATGCCTTCTTTAATTTTAAATTTATATTTCATCTTTTTACGCACATCATTTATTATTTACATTTTATGTAATAAGATTTTCTACAAATATGATGGCGGCATACATCCAGGCACACGCACACGTATATACATACACAGCACAGGAGTAAACTCCGCATTCATTTTACTGTATCATGTTGGGTGTAATTTTCAATTACCTTCATTTTGTTTGTTCTTTTAATAAAAAAAAAAATATCCAAATGCAAAGCCTTGTTGTTATGTTATGTTAATTATTTCCTAGTTGGATGGGAACTTTGTTAAGCCCTCAGCAATGTGATCTACTGTTGCTACTTGCTAGACATTAAATGGTGTTTGGGACAATATTATGCACCCCCGTAGCCTACGGCGCATTTAAAAAATCAAATCAGTCTAAGGGCTTTGGACAAGATTGTATTGTCATATTGGCTTTAAAGGGAATTTTTGTTAAAATGTTGCCTCACCTTAAAAAAAACTTATGGGCGGTTTAAGGGTTTTAGAGAAGCATTGTCATTTTGGCTTTAAAGGAAATTTTATTAATTTGTTTCCTTAGCTAAACAAAAGGGAAGAGGTTTCCGATCGGATACCTGAAATGAATCTTGAAGGCGAGTGTGAGGCACTGCTGCCATATGCACAGTCTTGGATTGACGAAATCCTAGTATTGTCATCTAGAAGATCATGTTACACGGATTGATCACAGCTAGAAGTGGGCCAGGGGTACTACATTGAGAACCCAGGAACTGAAATCTGTTTTAGACTGCCTGACCATTATACGGTCTTGCAGGCGAAGATCATGGCGATCACGGAAGGTGTGAGGTGGTGTGGTGTAACGTGAAGACCACGAGTGTGAACATCTTTACGGACAGTAAACTGGCCATCAGGGCAATAACAATCACGATGTTAAGACCACGAACAGGGTTGTGATGTAAAAAGTAGATTATCGCCTTCTCTTAGGATGGCAAAATCAGCCTTGTTTGGGTGCCGGGCCATAAAGGAGTAAGGGGGAATGAGAAAGCAGACAATTTGGCTGTTAAGGCCTGAGAACTGCCGTCAATAAACTTGGTTAGCACGAAGCCTTTCGGGTCGACGCCCTCCGAGTTAAGGGCGAGGGCTCCGAATGCGCATGTAACCTTGTGGAGCAGTGAAACGGTCAGTAGGACGGCGAAAACTTATGGGTTGATCTAGATAGTGAGAGGACGAGGCTATTACATAACGAAAGTAAGAAGGAGGTCAGTAAAGGTTTTGGTATCATAACGGCACACATAGGACTAAGAGCTCACTTATGCAAAATCGGTGCGGCAAGTGAAGGCATGTGGGTAAGATGATGAGATGTTGGATCATTTTCTATGTCATTGCCCGGCTTTCGCGGCTAAAAGACATCGGTGCTTAGGTGGGGACACGATACCAGACATTAACCAACTTAGGGGAGTGATATGGAAAACAACTAGGGATTTTGTAAGTAGCACAGAATTTCTAACTTAAAATTTTCTTTTTCGAGGTTACTTTTTAGTTTTTAGAGCGCACAACAAACCGATCACTGGCTAAAGTGTATGCCCATAGGGGCATTGTGCGGATTAATACCTGCACCCTCGTTTCAACCTAACGTTACCTAACCTAAACTAAGTCAAAAATACGCGAAAAGAACAATGCGTGTTCAAATTCACGCAAAATTATGGAGCATCGACATAGAATGTTTCCGCTGTTGATTTGGGTGAGCCGTCAAAACGCGTAGTTCAATCCGAAGAAGAACGTCAGAAAGTGTCAACATCTGATTATTAAATAAAAAGTCGAAAAATGTGAAAAAAGTGTTTTTTTTTTGCATTTTTAGATCAAAGCAAGCAAAAGCGTGCTAAGTTCGGCCGGGCCGAATCTTATATACCCTCCATCATGGATCGCATTTGTCGAGTTCTTTGCCCGGCTTCTCTTCTTTGGCAACAAAGGATAAAAACAAAAGATTTGCTCTGCTGTTAGAGCGATATCAAGATATGGTCCAGTACGGACCACATTTGAATTATATGTTGGAGACCTGTGTAAAATGTCAGCCAATTCGAATAAGAATTGCGCCCTTTGGGGGCTCAAGAAGTAAAATAGAGAGATCGATTTATATGGGAGCTGTATTAGGCTATAGACCGATTATAGATCATAATAAACACGTATGTTGATGGTCATGAGTGGATCCGTCGTACAAAATTTCAGCCAAATCGGATAATAATTGCGACCACTAGAGGCTAAAGAAGTCAAGATCCCAGATCGGTGTATATGAAAGCTATATCAGGTTATGAACCGATTTGAACCTTATTTGGCACAGTTGTTGAAAGTCATAATAAAATACGTCATGTTAAATTTCAGCCAAATCGGATAGGAATAGCGCCCTCTAGAGGCTCAAGAAGTCGAGACCCCAGATCGGTTTATATGGCAGCTATATCAGGTTATTGACCGATGTGAACCATACTTGACACAGTTGTTGGAAGTCAAAGTGAAACACATCGTGCAAAATTTCATTCCAATCGGATAAGAATTGCGCCCTCTAGAGGCTCAAAATGTCAAGATTCAAGATCGGTTTATATGGCAGCTATATCAGGTTACGGACCGATTTTAAATATTTTTAGCACAGTTGTTGAAAGTCATAACACAACCTCTCATGCAAAATTTCAGCCAAATCGGATAATAATTGCGCCCTCTAGTGGCTCAAGAAGTCAAGAACCCAGATTTAAGGCCTCCCGACATCTGACCCAAATATGGTTCAGATCGTACTATATTTGGATATAGATGCCATATAGACCGATCTGCCGATAAAGGGTCTGAAGCCCATAAAAGTTTTATTTTTTAACCGCTTTCGCTGAAATTTAAAATATTGAGTAGTTTAAGGCCTCCCGACATCTGACCCAAATATGGTTCAGATCGGACTATATTTAGATATTAGCTGACCCGGGCCCGTTCCGCTGCGCGGTCTTTTACTTTATATGGAACAAAAGTTTCCTTGGAATATTTATTTTCGACAATTAAAGATTTTTTAGTGAAATAACAGTCTACGAAAATAGTATATCGCTTGACTAACAGTTTAACAATATAAGTGCCTTTATCTGAATCCCATATGATCTTTATTGGTCTACGAATTTAAGTTTTGATATAAGGTGTACTCCCAGATACTTGGCCCGGAAAAAATATTAGCATCATGCTCTTCTCTCAAATACCATTTATTTAAACCCCATATTGCCATTGGCTTAAGAGGAGTTTACAGGATGAGGCGTCCCCCAAACACATGACCCCAAAATAGGTTATCATATGGATATCAAATTCGTATTCTACTCCCAAATACCTTTATTTGAGCCCCATATTGCGATGGTCAATAAATAATTGCTGTGTGTGGGGTATTTTGGGAAAGGGGTAGACCCCCAGAAAATTGGTTCCGAAAATTGGTATCAATTCTTACTCTACCCCCAATACTTTTCATTGAGGCCCACATTGTTATGGTCGGTAAATATGCCCGATTTAGGGGTGTTTGGGGATTGGGGTGGCCGCCCAAACACTAAGCCCGGAAAATATATCAGCAACGTG